>NW_026294514.1:31429125-31601625 GCF_007827085.1 Peromyscus californicus insignis
AAGAGCTAGCTAGCAAGAAGCCTGCCATAGGCCATACAGTCGATAATTAATATTAAGCCTCTGAATGATTATTTTTTAAGTGGCTGAGGGACCTCAGGGTCAGGTGGGACCTGAGAAAACTTAGGGCTATCATTGTCTTGGGCATTGACCCCAGGGGTAGAATCATTCAGACTGTGGCTAAGTCCTTGTTTCTGACTTTCTCCTGAACTCTGATGTGTTTGCCTCTATATCCTCACTCTTAATTCTTCCTTTGGGAGCTTCAGGTTGGACTGATTCATTTTGGACCTGCCACTGTGGCTTGTGCTCCAAGACAGGCCATGTCTGCACATGTCACACCACAGTCACCCACAAGACCCTTCTCCTAACCCTGGCTTTGCTCTCCCTCCAAGTTTGTGTATGCAGAGTGGAATGAGAGGTACCAGCAGCAGAAGGAATCCCGTTGTGGATAAGAGCCACGGTCAGGTAAGCAAGAACCAGGATGGTGGCAGAGAGAATAGAGAAGACAAGAGAAAGAGAAGGCAGGTCAGAGGGTCTGGATTTAGTGACCAACTTTATGTGAGTGACACAAGGGACCCTTCAAGAGGTCCACAGCCCACCTGTGACTGAGCAGAAGCTGAATGTCCTCTATGGTATGGAAGGCACCCATCAAACTCGGTTGACCTACAGCTGCTGGGCTGTTTTTGAAATTTCACAGAAGACACCTTCCCCACATCAGGCAAGATTATGAACTACTTTACATGACATGATGGATAAAAATAAATCATATCTGAGTGTACCCTACTACAATTTGGTTATGTGCTCCAAGTATTCGAGTGTTGGAAACTAATTCCCAAAGGTATACATTAATGATATTTCGAGCTGGGGCTTTTGAGAGGTAATTAAGACTGATGTGATCTTGGGGTTGGAGGTCCAATGATGACGTGTGTGGCTTTACAAGAAGAGGAAGAGAGAAGAGCTGGTGTACACATGTCCTGTCTTCCTTGTGCTGTCCTCTGCCACAGTATGAAGGACCTCTCCAGATGACAGCCTCTTGGTTCTGGACTTCTCAGTCTCTGGAACTAAATACATTTCTACTCTTCATAAACGACCCAATATATGACACCTGGTTATAGCAACAGGAAAAGGCCTAAGGCAGCCTGCTGCTTCTCCTACTGAAAATGAGTTTGGGTTTGCTAAGTCAGTTCTTTCCCAGGCCTTCAGCAAGGCTGGTGCTGCACTTCCAGAGCATGACGCTGGTGAATCATCCATCGCAGGGGTTGGGAAAGCCTTCCTGGAGATTCCCAGGATGGGAGAGCAAGGACATATCCATGCCTATGAACTGCATTCGTCTTCAGCTCAGCTGACTCTCAGCAGAAGCCTGCCTTCCTTCCTTCCTTCCTTCCTTCCTTCCTTCCTTCCTTCCTTCCTTCCTTCCTTCCTTCTTTCCTCGTCTATGGTCATTTTCATCCTCTCCTGCTTTGGGGGAGCTTTGATGATTTGGGATGTGAAGAAATGGGGTAGACTTAATCAATTGTAGCCATACTGTCTTCCATTTGGAACTTTACAAAACTACATGACCATATGAACACGACAGAACAACCCTCCCATCCCCTTCCCCCATCTTCCCACCCCGCCCCCCCACCCCTGCCTCTCTCCGGTTGGAAATTGAGGGGTATGCCAAGGGAAGACCCTGCCTGAGACCCTTTATGGGGGCAGGGTGAGGGGCTTGGGAATGAGGAAATTGCTACAACTGTGTCTCCCCTTCCTTCCTGAAATTGGTTGTCCAAGGCAAGACTATTTTGAAGACAGGCTGTCTCAACAGATGTTCCCTTCTGTGCTGACAGATAAGGTTGACAAGGTCATCTGTAATCTCATAAGAGCCCTGTTTGTACCACTGAGGCACTCTGTCAGGCTGGTCTGAAATTCTCGGCAACCCTCTTGCCTCTGTCTCCAGGGGACTAGAATTGCAAGCCATCATACCTAGGCACAGTTTAGATTTTCGGTCAAAATATAGCTACGTAGCTCAGGATGGCCTCCACCTCACAACTCGGCTGCAGTCTCCTGGGTGCTGTGACCACAGGTGCATGCCAACACACCTAGTACTGCCTGAACTTTTAAAACAGTGGTTTCCTAAACTATCTTCAAATTACCCATGTAATTGTTCCTTCTGTTTTTTTTTTTTTTTTTTTTTTTTGGTTTTTCGAGACAGGGTTTCTCTGTGTAGCTTTGCGCCTGTCCTGGAACTCACTTGGTAGCCCAGGCTGGCCTCGAACTCACAGAGATCCGCCTGGCTCTGCCTCCCGAGTGCTGGGATTAAAGGCGTGCGCCACCACCGCCCGGCTGTTCCTTCTGTTTTGATATGGGTATATGGAAGGAATTGAAATGTCATCGAGTAAGTGAATGAATGAGTGAATGAATGACTTTACAGGTGGGTCAAAGTTCAAAACCAGCCTCAGAAGACAGAGTTAAGGGGAGCTCATCCACATCCCACATTTCCTGTCCACCTCCATGATACCTTTGAGGTCCAGAATAATAGGAAAATTCTATCAGTCAAAACAATTACAGAAGCCCGGTGTGATACTCCTCACCTGTAACCCAGAGGTGGAGGCAGAAGGACCGGGAGTTCAAGGCCAGCCTGTGCTCTAAGAGACCTTGTTGATGCTGGGGAAATCAGGTTCCACTCTTTAGTTCTTAGTCTCCTTAATAAAAGAATTTAAGGACAGACTCAAACAGAAGCTCCAGGGGTTTTGTTGGTTTGTTTTGAGACAGGGTCTTTCTATGTAGCCCTGTATGGTGGTATTTTATTTGTACTGAAATGTGATTTTAATTGTATGTTAATAAATAAAGTTGCCCGGGGGTCAGAGCTATTAGAGCCATAGCAAGAGCGTGGCGGTGGTGGCGCACGCCTGTAATCCCAGCACTTGGTAGACAGAGCTAGGTAGATCTCTGTGTGTAAAAGGATACAGCCAGCATTGGAGACACATGCCTTTAATCTCAATACCAACCATAGAAGACCTGGAAGTCTCTACAGACAGGCAATGACGAGGCAGTCATGTGTTTGGGTTTACAACCAATGAGAAGGCAGAACAGCTAGACTATATAAAGACATACACACAGGAAGTAGGTCCCTTTCGGAGAGCTCTCTTGACTGAAGCAGGAAGGGTAAGGCTCTTAGTTCTGACCTCTTGGTTTTCTTCTCTGAATCGGCTCTGTGTTTCTTATTTAATAAGACGGTTGGTTACATCTACAGCCCTGTCTATCCTGAACTTGCTGTGTCGATCAGGCTGGCCTCAAACTCAGAGATCCATCTGCTTTTGCCTCCAACACGCTGGGATCAAAGGTAAGTAAGTATTGCCATGTCTGTCATTCCAGAACCCTATAAAAGAAAACCCCCAGGGCAGGCAAGCTATACATCCCAGGAACTGCCCTGGGGAGGAGCGTAGAGAAGGAGGAGGAAGCCCAGGCATTTGAGTTCAGCCAGTATGGAAGTTAGATGCAGGGTGGTTAAAGAGCCACATGGCGGGGAGGCAGCTTTAGATGGAGAGTGTACAAGCTCAAAGTACCAGAGAAAGACCCTTGGGCTCTGGCCCGCATCCAAAAAGAGAAAGGCAGAAGAGAAGAGGAAACGGAATAGTCTCTCCTTTCTGAGTCAAAAATCAGAAAGGCTGGCAAACCCAGTCAGACCTCAAGGTAGAGCACAGGACTGCTCTGGGGCCGAGTTGTGGTCGCAACCAAGGAGTGATTCCTCCTATCACTTTAGTATAGCTTAAGCAGGGGGGTGGGGGGAAGGGTGGGAGGGTGGGGGTGCTCTGCTTTTCTGAGGGGTAGTCTCTTGGCCAAGGGGTTGACCTGTTCAACTGGATTAACTCTTAAGGGAGGGGAACATGGAAGGTCTCCACCCAGAGGCAGATTCCATTCTTTCCTCTAAGACTGTTGAGAGAGAGAGAGAGAGAGAGAGAGAGAGAGAGAGAAAGGAAGAAAAGGAAAAAGGAAAAGTATAACTGACTTGTGTCGCAACCCCACAGGAGAGTCATATATCAGATGTTTACATTACGATTCATAATGGTAGCAAAATTGCATTATGAAGTAGCAATAAAAATAATTTTATGGTTGGGGTCACTACAACATGAAGAACTGTATTAAAAGGTCGCAGCCTTAGGAAGATTGAGAACCACTGCACCAAAGGGATGTAGAGTTGACGGACCAGGTGAACTGAGAAATGAACGTCACAGTGTTATCAAACCAGTCACAGACACTTTGATGCTCCTCCAGTTTGTGACCTTGGGGTTGTTTACATATTTATTGGTGAGGGCCTTGATTCCTCCAGCAGCTCTTACCCTGACCTAGTTTTCTGCAAAGTCTCCTGGTACAAGCTTCTTTATTCTCCTCTGGCTAGCAACCTTCCAGGTCACAGTCATGAATATTCACCTTGTCAAGATTTGGGTTAAGAGATTTTTCCCAAAGCCAACAAGCAGTGTTCCTCAGAGTCTCTCAACAGAGACTTTAGTTTCCTTCAGATTTTATTCTTGGTATTGCTGACAAGAAAATGTTAGACCAAAATACACTTCCATGCTTGAAACTGTCCAGGGGAACAGAACTTGTCTCCAAATGAGAACCAGAAAGGATGCTTATGTCATCAATCCAGTGACTGCTGTTGCAGAAAATATGACAATCTCATGTGAAGAAATGCTGATGTGTTATCGGGGGTAGGGATTGGGGCGGATGAGATGCTATTTTAACATACTCCACTTATTTAGAGAAAAATCTCCTAGCCTAGCAGGCTTGCACCTGTCAACCCTGCTGCCCACATCATTTCGTCTTGATGTCCACCTCTGATCACGGAGATTTATTTTATTTCTGTAATAGTTGCAATTCCTAATTCTTACAGACATGCACAGGCTTGGTAACCTGACAGAGGAGTACATTGGTCTTCTGGTGAGTCTGCTGAGCTGGGAGGAAACACCTCCTTGAAGGTCATGCACTTGGAGTTCAGCTTACTGCTTTGGGGACAGATTTTCTTCCTTCAATTTTTCATCCATTCAATCTCTCTTATGATTAACGTTCACTCAGTAATGGAAGATGGAAGTTCCAGGTGTGATCAGAATCATGAAGAAACAAATATTTCTCCAGCCTCCCTAGAAGCCAGACCTCTGACCATGGTATAATGAACATCAGATATTGACCGCAGGTTGATGGGCACATCTTATAAGAGGACCCTGATACTGAGGCTGGAGAGATGGTTCAGCAGGGTAAAGAGCATCCGCTACTCCTCCAGAATCTGAGTTCAATTCCCAGCACCCACATGGCAGTTCAAAACTGTCTGTAACACCAGTACCAGGGATATGCAGGCCAAAACACCAAAGCACAAAGCACAGCTATAATCTTAGCACCCAAGAGGCGAGGGCAGGAAGATCAGGCAATCAAGGTCATCCGTAGCTACTTGGCAAGTTCAAGGCCAGCTCGGGCTCTCTGAGACCCTGCTTCAAACAAAACAAAATGCAACAAATCTAAAACCAATAAATAAAAATTAAATACATAAATGAAAATGAAGACAGAGATGCCCAGATTTATTAATGCACAAAAGGGAATTTAAATCATGGTTCTGGGCTGGGGATATGGATCAGTGGGCATGAAAACTTGCTCTGGAAACATGAGGGCCTGAGTTCAAATCCCAGCACCCAAGGAAAAAGCCAGGAATGCATGACTGTGTGCATGCCTGAAACTGTAACATTAGAGAGGGGTGAATTGGGAGAGTCCACTGGCCTGTTAGCCTAGGCAGGAAAAATTAGAGACCGTCTCACGGAAATGAAGTGAAAATCGATAGAGGAAGCCACTGAGGTCCTGCTCTGGCCTCTGCATGCACATGGGCAAACATACGTGGAACCCAGGAGGTGTAGTTACTTTTGGGGCTAATACAGTAGGGAGGCTTGGAGAATACCCAATGGCCTGAGGCAAGATCTGTTTGGCTGACAGATGGAGGTGTGGAAATGATTCTTGTAACAAAGTGGAGAACAAAGACCTGTGTGTGACAGGTCTGTCCAGGTGGACTGTCTGATTCTGTCTTCCTGTGGTGTGGGTTTAGTTGATGGAAGCTTTGAGAAAGGACCAGAGGTGATGGCTTCTCTGTTGAGTGTGGTCTTCGGGCAGATGAGGGAACATTACAGAGTACCCCTTCCAAGGAAGGAGGGGAAGAAGGACAGAGACCAGGGAAGGTCAGAGAGACTTCCATTTGGCAATCTTTTTTTTTTTTTTTTTTTTGGTATTTCGAGACAGGGTTTCTCCGTGTAGTTTTTGGTGCCTGTCCTGGATCTCACTCTGCAAACCAGGCTGGCCTCGAACTCACAGAGATCTTCCTGGCTCTGCCTCCCGAGTGCTGGGATTAAAGGCGTGTGCCACTGCTGCCCGGCTCATTTGGGGCAATTTTTAAAGCTTTTCATTTCCTTTAGATCAAATTGCTCAGGATAGGGGCTGGGGTGTAGCTCAGTGGGAGAGAGCTTGCCCAGCATGCACAAGGCCCTGAGGTTAGCTCCCAAGTCCTGCATAATTAAAAAAATAAATAAAATTAAAAAAAAATAAAAAAAATTAGGATGAGGGGGAAAGTTAGAGTTCTGGATGTAGTTCAGTGGTTGGGTGTGCCTAGTACGCACAAAGCCCTGGGCTCAACCTCTAGCACCAAAATAAAAAAAGAAGAGAAAGAGGAGAAAGAGAAAGAAAAGAAGAGTAGGAAGGGGGTAAGGATGTAACTCAGTACAGTATTCAGTGGCAGAGTACCTTATTAGCATACAACACCCACGGTTTAAGTTTAATCTCCACAGGTGTCTCCAAACAAACAAACAAACAACAACAATAAGAAAACAAACAAACAAACAAAAAAACAAAAAAACCATCCCAACACATGGGGCAGCAGGATGGTGAAATTTAGATGAAGTTCCAAAAAGAAAAAAAAAAAAAAAAACACAGGTATGATGGCTAGTTTTTTGTCACCTTAACACTGTATAAACTAAGGACGTGACTGATCCATAGGATGGTTAAGGGAAAGGTGTTTTTTTGTTTTTTTTTTTTTAAATATGAGTAAGAACAGCCAGAGGCATCTGGAAGAGTCCAGAGCAAAGAGAGAAAGAACCCTGAACAGGACGAGTGAAGTGAGCCTAGGCATGAGAAGCAGGAGCAGGAGTAGAGAATTAGAGAGGGAAGAGGAGAAAGAGAAAATATTGATAATAGCAGGGTTATAAGGAGAATGAGTAACCGGGGAAGCCGGATGCCCATGAGCTGGGGGCAGTTTAGGGTCGGGGAGGGGGTGAGAAGAGCCAGAATGCTAGCATGGACTTTGAAGTGTGCGACAGATACTTGTGGTACTGAGGGAGCCTGGAGGCCTGCTGTGCTTTGGTGTGCTAATGAGCACCACAGGTAGGTATTTGTCCCTTCTGCCAGTGGTAAGGGAAATGACTTTTTTTGGTAGAGGATAATGGGCTTCCCAAGTTCCTGGGGGAATACTGGCTTTTATCTAACCAGAAATCCTCCTCCTAGGCCCAGGACTGCCTTTTGAACCTGGGGAATTGGAGTTTCCTTTGGACCTGACAGACACAAGCCAGGGTCACCTGGGAAAAGGAACCTCGATTGGGAAAATGCCTCTATCAGATTGCCAGGAGGCAAGTCTGGAGGGCATGTTTTAAATGAATGATGGCTATAGAAGGACCCAGAGCCCTGTGGGTGGTGCCACTCCGGGGCAGGTGGTCCTGGGTTCTGTGAGAAAGCAGGCTGAGCAAGCCATGGAGAGCAAGCCAGGCAGCAGCACTCTTCCATGGTCTCTGATTTGGTTCCTGCCTCCAGGCTCCTGCCCTGACTTCCCTCAGTGATGGACTGTGAATGGAATAGATAAGCCAAATAAACCATTTCCTCCCCGATTGTTTCTTTGGTCAGTGTTTTGTTTTGTTCTGTTTTCATAGCAATAGACAGCAGGGTAGAACAACAGGCATGTCATTGTGTGTCTTTGAGCTTCCTTTGGTCAGGAAAGTGTCAAAAGGAATGCTGAAGCTGGAGAAGCGATATTTATTTATTGGGGTGGGGGCCGGGGGCACATGCATGCGTGCAGGTGGGAACGCGCCATGGCGCACATGTGGAGGACAGGACAGCGTTTCGGAGTTATTCACTGAGCCAGGACCTCTCTTGTTTTTGTCAGTGTTCCACAGGGAACCTCAGACGAGCTGGCCCACAAGCATCGGGCAGGTTCTTCTGTCTCTGCCTCCTTCTTGCCGTGGAGATGCTGAGATTGCCACGGTCCACTGAATCTGGCTTTTTATCCGGGTTCTATGGCTTGAATTCAGGTGGCTGGGCCCGCACGGCGAGATCTTGTACCCACCGAGCCGTCCCACCGAGCCGTCTCCCTGTGCCCCCACGTTTTGTGACTCAGTCTTGTGCAACCCAGGTTGACTTCAAATCTGGCATAGTTAAGAGTGAGTACAACAAATTTGAACTTCTGGTCCTCCTGCCTCCGCCTCTGGAGTACTGGGAGAACTAGCAAGCACTGCTGTGCTTCAGTTTATACAGTGCTGGGGATCGAACCCAGGGCTTCCTGCATGCTAGGCAAGAACTTCACGGCCAAGTAACATCCCCAGAACTCTGGGAATGTGACATGGGACAGAAATAGTACATGATGGGATCTTGACAGAAGCCAAATTGGCTTTGTTGGATCCTCCAGGTGATTGGGGGCCTTACATAGGCTATTTGGAACAAGGGTGTTTGGTGGTTGGTATAAATTAGGGTTACAGAGTAATTATTGGCAGGAGGTCCTGGTAAAGGGTTCAGGTTACACTAAGAAGGATCAGTCATGGCTCTATTCTGCAGTAACTGATTCTTTTGACCTTCTTGGTTTTGATAAATATTACATTTTGCTTTTTTTTTTTTTTGAGGTTATTTTTTATTAAGTCCAACTAATCTCAAGCTTGCCCAAGGCAATCCTCCTGTTTCAGCCTCCCAAGTGCTGAGCCATCATCTCAGCTGGCAGCTCACAACTGTTTGTAACTCCAGTTCCAGGGGACCTGACACCCTTGTCTGACCTCTGCAGGCACAGGCATGCACATGGTACACAGACATACAGGTGAGCAAGACACAAATACACATAAATAAAGTCAATAAATCTAAAAAACTTCTTTTAAAAAGGTAACTGAAGCCGGGCGGTGATGGCGCACGCCTTTAATCCCAGCACTCGGGAGGCAGAGGCAGGAGGATCTCTGTGAGTTCGAGGCCAGCCTGGTCTACAAAGTGAGTTCCAGGAAAGGTGCAAAACTACAGAGAAACCCTGTCTCGAAAAACCAAAAAAAAAAAAAAAAGGTAACTGAATTTATATTTCTAAATGGAGGGAGCTGTTTTTTCCTAAGTTGTTCTGTTACCAATAAAGACTTGGGAGTCAGATATTGGGGTGAAAATCTGATAGATCAAAGAAACAGCCAAGGAGCGACCAGCTGACCTTCTCTCCACATAGACTGAAGAGACAGCGAAATCTCTTAAGTCCCTCCCTACTCCTTCCTGTGTGTCCTCTCTATCCATATTCCTGGCTTCTCTATGGCTAATTCCAGTCAGCTAATTATTAGCTACACCTCCTGATTCAAGGTTAACTTTACTAATACAGTCACAATGCAATCGAATATCCCAAAACAGGGAGTGGATGAAGTCTTAAGTGAATGTGTATATTGACCTGGGCACAATCACATCAAGGATCTCAATGCCTCAGACCCACGGGATAGCCGAGCCTTGCCTAGGTCACTCCCAGAAAACGGCAAAACCTTCCTCTGGTCCAAGTACTTTCAATCTTTAGCTGAAAGCAGTGTGCTCAGAAGGTATCAGCTGAGGCTCTTTCCTCCTCAGAGATGCCAGCAGCCTGAGATGGCTCCCTGCAGAGAATAGCTAACCCTTGGTGGTACTGTATGTAGTAAATGCATTGAGTTTCCAGGCTGCTGTTGGGGCACCTCCATCCAAGCATACAACCTATCTGTTTCCAGCTTTTCTCTACTTACATCTGTAACACGAATTGCTAAATGGTCTTTTAATACAAACCCGAAGCCTGATATTGGGGCAAATGCTGAAAGATCAGAGAGACAAAGGAACAAGCCACCTCTTCCCTCTAGGGACGCCTCAGTCTGAAAAGATTTCCTCGGCTGAAAGACTTTAGCTCCTGTCTCCTCATGCCTTATATACCTTTCTCTGCCCACCCATATAATTTCCTGTCTCAACTTTCCTAGTGCTGGGATTAAAGGCCTGTGACTCCCAAGTGCTGGGATCAAAGGTGTGTACCACCACTGCCTGGCTCTATTTCTCTCCTAGACTGAGCCAGTTTCATGCAGTCCATCATGGCTTTGAACTCACAGAGATCCAGACAGATTTCTGCCTCTGGTAGAGTGCTAGGATTAAAGGTGTCACTGCCCAGCCTCTATGTTCAATCTAGTGGCTTGTTCTGCTCTCTGATATTCAGGCAAATTTATTAGGGTACACAATGTATCACCACATACATCTGTTGTTTCTTCATTCCCTGTCACCCCAGGAGGTTCATTCTCTAAGATGTGCGGGCTGTGGTACCCAGAGAAATTCAGGTGGTGTTCAAGAACAGATGGGCTGTGAGAAGTGATCACGCTTCTATTAATACTCATAAAATTATTGCCTAAGAAGATGAGTATGTGGCAATAGTTGAACAATTTGCTTCAGGAGCTTCCTCCAAACTAACTCATCCTGGAAAAGTTGTTCCTTATCGGGAAATGGATTGCTCACCCGAGGAAAGAACTGGCCGGACAGAAAACAGCTTATTCAGGGAAACCTTTGTCCTACTGTGCCCAACAATTCTACTCAATTATGTCATCTGTCAGGCCCCGAGGCTGGGTGGATGGCTGGGCAGTTAAGAGCGCTGGCTGCTTTTGTGGACGATCAGAGTTCAGTTCCCAGCATCCACGGTGACAACACAAAACTACCTGTAACTCAAGCTCCAGGGGATCCAATGACCTCTTCTGGACCCCATGGCGTTGCACTCACAAATATACTCCCTACGTACACATATATAAATAAATTAAGACTTCAAATTTTTTTTTTTAAAGAAAGAAAATCAACCTGTGGCCACTTGAGTCTAATCCAGTGGTTCTCAACCTTCCCAATGCTGTGACCCTTTAATACAGTTCCTCATGTTGTGGTGACCTCCCCCAACCATAAAATTATTTTCACTGATACTTCATAGCTGTAATTTTGCTACCATTAGGAATGTAAGGTAAATATCTGTGTTTTTCAATGGTCTTAGGCAACCCCTGTAAAAGGAGCAGTCACCTGGGGGTCGTGACCCACAGGTTGAGAACCACTTGTCTAACACCATGTCAATGATCTTCCTTGAACTCTTCCTTCTGATTCATTATTGGTTATTTAATGATCTGTCCTTCCTGGTTCCTTCATTCCTTCCTCCCTTCCTTCTCTTCCCCCTCTGAAGGAATTGGAACCTAGGGCGTTATGCATGCTAGGCAAGCAAGAGTGTTCCCACCGAGTTACAGCCCTAGCCCAAGGTTTTGTTATGCTTTGCTACAGCAAATCTAATACAATTAGCTTTGGGGAAGTCAACAGTCAATAGCAAGAAGGAAAACAGCTAATATTTATTGAGTGTTGTGTAGCTGCTCATTACGTGTCAACTGTTCTGGGCTGTGATTCATTTCACAGGAAACCCTGGCTGGTAGCCAGTGGTAAGCTGTGCTGAGATTTAGAATTGAGAGAGCACACTTCGTCTGTTTATCCTGATTTCTAAGAGCCACAGTGACACATAAAGTAGAGGGATACATAAAGCTTGCTTAAGTTTGTGCTTGTTTGTTTTATTTTTGTTTTTCTGAGACGGGAACTTACTCTATCGCTTAGGCTAACTTGGAACTTACTTATGTAACTCAGGTTGGTATTTAATTCTTGGTGAATGCCTGTCTCAGTACCCAAGTGCTGGGATTACAAATGGGAGTCTCCAGGCCTGCTTGCTTAAGTGTTCAAGAACTAAACCTCGCAGCCGGGCAGTGGTGGCACACACCTTTAATCCCAGCATTTAGGAAACAGAGGCCAGCCTGGTCTACAGAGTGAGTTCCAGGAAAGCCAGGGCTACACAGAGAAATCCTGTCTTGAAAACACAAAAAATGAAAAGGACTAAACATAGCAAGATATTGAGGTGTTAAGGCCTTATAAATGCTGCCACTGCTCTGTTCCTGGTCTTCACAAATGTAATGTTGGTTGATAGGGGTGGGGGTGGGAAAAAAACCTCCCTTGCCACTTCTCCCTTCTGCACAAGCCTTACTCCATCCTGGGTGGATTATATGGCCATTTTCTTTTTTTCTGCCATTTTAGGGTAGCCCCATAATCTTTGTTCAAACATACCGATATGAGTGGAACTGTGTCTCTCAAGAAATCTTAGTACCCAGTCCCTCAGAATGAGA
Organism: Peromyscus californicus insignis; assembly: GCF_007827085.1. Classification (NCBI taxonomy): domain Eukaryota; kingdom Metazoa; phylum Chordata; class Mammalia; order Rodentia; family Cricetidae; genus Peromyscus; species Peromyscus californicus. Next base: position 31,441,542 of record NW_026294514.1, read on the forward strand.
CTATTTGGAAAACAGGGTTTTTACTGAGATGGTCTTTTAAAAATCATGTTGCGGCTGGGCAGTGGTGGCGCACGCCTTTAATCCCAGCACTCGGGAGGCAGAGCCAGGTGGATCTCTGTGAGTTCGAGGCCAGCCTGGGCTACCAAGTGAGTTCCAGGAGAGGCGCAAAGCTACACAGAGAAACCCTGTCTCGAAAAACCAAAAAAAAAAAAAAAAAAAAAAAAAAATCATGTTGTACCGGGCGGTGGTGGCACTCGCCTTTAATCCCAGCACTCGGGAAGCAGAGGCAGGTGGATCTCTATGAGTTAGAGGCCAGCCTGGTCTACAGAGTGAGTTCCAAGGCAGCTAGGGTTGTTACATAGAGAAACTCTGTCTCGATAAACTAACAAATAAATAAATAAATAAAAAAGAAAAAGAAAGAAAGAAAGAAAAATTAAGTTGCTGGAGTTGAGTCCCAGTCCAAAAATGACAGGCATATTTATAAAAGGAAGAGATTTAGATAGAGGAACAGATTCGCACATAGAGAAAGCATTGCTGTGTAGACACATACAGAGAAGCCAGCTACGTGGCTGAGGTGATGCATTTTAAAGGAACAGCAAGCCCATGTAAGAGATGGGAGGCAAGAATTAACTTCACAGTTGACCTCTGACCTCCATATGTGTGTTGTGGCATGAGCTCTCCCCCACGCATCACGCACACACATATATACACACACAATAAATAATAGTAATAGTAATACAAAAATAAAGTGAAGAAATTAAAGAGAGAGAAGGATTCAAATTAAGTCAATACAATACATACCCACCAACAAGCGGGAATACTCTGGAATTCTTCATGTTCCTGTCATTCACTTCCAGATATGATTTGATGAAATACTTTACATATTTAGTGACAGACAGCCATTTGAGCCTTTAGCTTATCGATTCTCTTTGACCCACTGACTGAGTAGAGGTTTACTATATGAGATCGTTGGTTAGCACAGTAGTACAAGACTGTAATCATCACTAGGAGGCAGAGAGACAAGAAGATAGATACAAGTTCACAAGTTGGAGGCCAGTCTAGTCTACCTAGCAAGTTCCAGGCCAGGCAGGGATATAAAGAGAGACCTTGTCTCAATAAACAAAACAAATCAGAACAGACAAGACAAAACGATTTGCCCATGGCACACCATACCTAATGCATTTTGTGAATCACTAGGGAAATGGTCAAAGATTGCTTAAATTACACATAACGTCTGCTTTTGTACTAACCCCAGTTTCATGTGCAATTTCATAACGATTTATGTGATTCAGCTCCAAGTTTTATGCTGAGTTTACTGTTAGAAAGGCAGCAGGGTTCACAAAAAGGGTTAATTTGAAGAACACAGAGAACTTTCTGTCTGTCTGTCTGTCCGTCCATCTCTCTCTCTCTCTCTCTCTCTCTCTCTCTCTCTCTCTCTCTCTCTCTCTCTTTTAAGCAACACACAATAAACAGAGTCTTGCTAGGTAGCCCAGGCTGGCCTAGAACTCACTATATAGTCCAGACTGGCCTCAAATTCATAATCCTCCTGCCTCTGCATCTGGGATTACAGGCAGGGGACAGGGATGGAACCGATCCTCTCCCCTCTCCCCTCCTTCCCCCCACTATATCGCACTCAGTTTCCTAAGTCCTGAGATTGTAGACACGAACACCATGTACACACAGCTTGCTTTTCATCTGACTCTTTACAAAGGGATTAGAAGAGGCTCTCACAGTGTCCTAGGACAGGGGTGGAGTGTGAGCCCAATGGTCACGAGGCAGATTTATCGAGTGCTGATGTACTTAACGACAAAGCAGCTTCACTTTATAAAGAGGTCATCAGGGAACAGGTTGAAAGACTCTGTGCCTTTCTGATTGAAAGTATTCACTGACTCTGGGTGTGGTGGTGCACACCTATAATGCCAGCACTAAGTAAGCAGAAGCAAGAGAATCCTAAGGTCGAGGTTAGCCTGGGCTACATAGAAAGTTCCTGGCCAACTCAAGAGTATAGGAGACTCTTCCTCATAAAAGCAAACCAATCAAACAACAATATCAATGGCAAAACCTGACAATTTATATGCAATTATAAAGAGCATGCATTAGTCACATTTGCAGATAATATCAACTTGGAAGGAATAACTCACACCTTGGAAAATAGAATTCAAGTTCAACTCCCAAAACCTATTTCCACTCAAATGCTATGGCATGTGTTTCCCCCCAATAAAGAAATATTAAAAAATTAAAGATAAAATAATCTGAAAATAACTCAGTAAACTAGACACATAAATCAAGTCTAACAATACAGAATAGACTACTAAAAGCTGAGTATGGTGACACCCATAATTCCATCTGTTGGAGGTAGATAGAGGCAAGAGAATTGGGAGTTCAAAGCTATCTTGGCACAGGGACAAATAACCAAACTAGTAGAAGCGCATGAACTATGAACAAATAGCTGAGAAGCCCCCATGGAACTGGACCAGGCCCTCTGGATAAGTGAGACAGTTGATTAGCTTGAACTGTTTAGGACACCCCCAGGCAGTGGGGCCAGGACCTGTTCTTGGTGCATGGGCTGACTTTTTGGAGCCTGGGGCCTATGCTGGGATACTTTGCTCAGCCTTGGTATAGGGAGGAGGGGACTGGACCTGCCTTGGCTGAGTCTGCCAGGTTGGGCTGACTCCCCAGGTGAGACCTTGCCTTGGAGGAGGTGGGAGTGGGAGATGGATTGTGGGGGAGGACTGGGGCGTGGGAGGAGGGAGGATGGGAGAATCCGTGGCTGATATGTGAAATTAAGTTAATTATAAAATAAAAATACTATATAAAAAAAGGACTCTTCAAACCTGAAAAAAAAAAGCCATTGGACTATATATAGACTTTAAGGCCATCCTGGGCTACACAAAACTCTGTCTCAAGAATTAAATATACATAGTCCTGGTCATGATGGCTTAAGCCTTTAATCCCAGTTCCCAGGAGGCAGAGGTAGACAGACCTCTATGAGTTTGAGATCAGCCTTGTCTACACACTGGATTCCAGGCTAGCCAAGGCTACATAGTGAGACCCTTAAAAAAAATTAAGCAAGGAATGGTGGCATATGTCTTTAATCCCAGCATTTGGAAGGCAGAGACAGGTGGATCTCTGTGAGTTCAAGGCCAGCCTGGTGTACAGATCGAGTTCAAGGACACCTAAGTCTCTCTCCCAATTAATTTCTGCAGCAAAAATACCTAGATCAACTACATAAGCAGAGGATGGTAAAGATGTAGAAAAGATCAAGGTCTTTAGAAGCCAGATCACCTGTAGGAAATGCACAGAGGACAACACCAAACTCCTCTAACAACTTAATACCCTCCCAGAACAATGGCGATCAGCGTCTGGCTTCTCTGGCTTTGCTCCATACCTGTTGAGGTGTTATCTGGGGCACTGGAGCCTAATAGGGACATCATTCAATGAACATCCAGAGGGGAGCAGATCAAGAGGGAGAGTACTGGATATCACATCACCCAAGGACCCAACTGGAGAAGCTTCCTGTGTTCAAGAAAAGAGTCAAGGGAGCCATGGTTGATGTCTTCAAATATTTGTACATCTCTTAGCAAGAAGTAAACAAATTCATGTACAAAGTTGCCATGGGGCACAACCAGTAGCCCACAGCGACCGGTCAAGGGAGGCTGGTTCTGGCTCCAAACAAAAACATCTTTCTAGAGCTGCCGGGCATGGAACAAGCTGTCCCTCTGCCCTGAAGAGTTTTGAGCTAGTATGAATGCCCCTGACTGAAGAAATCTGGCTGTCCCTCCCAATGACCTACTTAATATTCACCCTCTACTTTCTGTCTTTCCACACCTCGGTTCTACTCAGTGGTGAAAAGATGACCCAGTGAGAACCTCAGCTCTTGGGGGATAGTCTCTGCTGGGCCAGTTGGGCGAATATTGATTTTTCCACAGCAGAGACTGGTGTAGTATAGTGGCTACTGTTCCCTTTATTTTGCCAAAAATGAAGATGTGATGGGACAGAGGGCAGCAGGCATCTTCACAGCAGGAGGAAAAAGCCAAGAGGGCCAATGATGACATCACTGAGTGGCCTTACCCATCCAACAGCCTCTGCCCTTCAGACTCCTTCCTGTGTAAGAAAATGACTATTTGTCTGAGTTATTGCACTTGGGTATTCTGTTATTTCAAAGCAAACGCATCAATCACTAATCTAGGAAAGGAGAATGCAAAGGGCCAAATGGCCACCAACTACATTAACTCTAGAGCCTCAGATCCTGAGATATTTTAACTCATAATCTAAGTTAATGTGTTTAGAATTCCCTGTGCCGAACCGACAAGTATTCTGCTAAGCACCTGCTTTGTAGATGGTAGTGCACTAACAATACGAACCACTCCCTTACAGAGGCGCATTACGAAAGCCTCTTACTTTTGGCTGAGTTCAGGAGGATTCTAGAAAACCACAGTGATGTCAGTGTGAGGAAAGTTGACTGCAATTGTGGGTGAGGTTTTTCGTTTTGTTTTTCAGTACTGTATATTGACATAAGTAACTAGTACAACCACCAGGAAGACGTCGGAGGAGAGGAAGCCACTGCCCTGAACTCCCTGCCCTGTTTTGCCAGGAACATGGCTTTCCCATGAAATGTGGAGCCGAGACAGGAACCACTTCCCCATAAGAGCAGATAAAACCTCTGGAAGCATATCTGGGAAGGCTACTTCACATTCCAGGAACTCTGTTATGGGTGTAGGCTGAATAAAGCATCCTTTGTAACCCAGGGACGAGGTTCCCCAGCACAGCCAGAGCAGATGCACCCTCGTCACTAGGATATTGCACACTAGGCCAACTGATAGATAGTTTTCAAGCCTGGACAGGTGGCTCATGCTTCTGACGCCGATATTCAGGAAGCTTAGGCAAGAGGGTAAAGAATTCAAAGACAGCCTAAGCTTATGGTGAGCCCCTATGTCAAGAAACAAATATATTTTTCAAACTGTGAACTGTAACCCACTAGTGAGTCATGAAGTCAACTTAATGGGTCTCCAATAGTACTTAATAAGTGAGAATTAGAGTGAAATTAAACAAATTACCCACAATGACATCATCATGATTTGAATTGTGAATGAGGGTTTTGCTTCGTTGTGTTTTTTGTTTTGTGGTTTTGTTGTTTTCCATTATTGAGAATTGAATGTAGGCCCTTGTGCATGCTGGGCAAGTGCCCTCCACTGAGCTGTGTAACTTCTATGTATGTGTGTACCAGATTTTGATGTAAAATACATTTCTTCTGGGCTGGCAAGATGGTTCGGTGGGTAGAAGCATGTGTCCCCAAGCCTGACAAGCTGAGTTCAATACCTGGGACCCATATGGTGGAAGGAGAGGACCACGATTTGTCCTCTGATTTCCACATACATGATTCCTTCAACATATGTACACACAAATAGATGTAATAAAATAAGTTAATTAAAATGAGTTAGGGTCAAAAATGTTTGAAAGCCACTGTTTGTGACTCTCTCTGCCTAGATAAACACTTCATTTTCACAACACACTTTTTTGGATATTTTGTGTCCTTTTTCTTTTTCTTTTTTTCTTTTTTTTTTTTTGGTTTTTCGAGACAGGGTTTCTCTGTGTAGTTTTGCGCCTTTCCTGGAACTCCCTTGGTAGCCCAGGCTGGCCTCGAACTCACAGAGATCCGCCTGCCTCTGCCTCCCGAGTGCTGGGATTAAGGCTCGCACTCACAGGAAGCAAATCGATGCAAGGCACCGGCCATGTTAGCTAAACAAATGACTCTTGATCTTGTGGTGAATATCCTGGTTTTCCATGGCCTTTTTTCCTTGTCCAAAAGTTCATACTTCATTAGGGGAGAAAACTGTTGGCTCTTCTGGTGATTTATTTTCTTCTTTTGCATTGGTAGTGACATATTTCTGCAACCTTCTCTGCTCTCATTGGTTCTATCATTTCCCATTTCCATCTGATATGAATTCTCTGGCGTTTGTTAAACTATTTTTTTTTTTTTTTCTGCGTATGTCCAAGGGTCACACCAGTCTCCCTGGTTCTTTGTTTTCTCACTTAGGTAGGTCAAAGACATTGGTTGACTTGCCTTTCTCTTTCCCGATGCTTGCAGAAGCTCTGAAATTAGAACATTGCTTTTAGAACCTCCGGACGGATGTCAGCCCTGGGGGAGGGGGGTGGGAGTGGATTCTGAAGACACGAAAGTGGAGAGCATTGCCTGACAACACATTGCTTCTAAGGAACTGCAACTTGCATTATAAAAACCGGAGCCCTCCACAAAACCAAGAGCAGTCTAGGACCCTCTTAGAAGACCTGTTTTGGGTATAGAAGGGTCACTGGCATTCCAGGCTGGGTAACACTGCTGGTTCCCACATAATCTATAGGTTTGAAGACTATCATTATGTCCCAGGAAAGCCCAATAACAGTAGAAGTTATTTCTGATGAGACAAAACAAAACAAAAATCAAGTCAGGAATAAGCTAACAGCTTCCACCAGAGAGTCAAGATTCACCATTCTGTCTGGTGGTATATAACACACTCAACCCCGATGACACTTAAATACTTAAATCTGCTACTGTGGCCCTTGTGTTGCTGACCAAGCTTGAGCCCAGTGCTGACCCAACCTTCTACTGTTCTCTTATCTTCTGATTTTTCCCTCCTTCGAGTGGTGCCAGGTCCACATTTATGGAAGATGGACTAGGTTTCTTTGCCTCCCAAGCACTGTACTTACATATTTTCACATAATCCCGTTGGCATAATGTTATTTGCCTTATCTGGGAGATGAAGATGGGAGTTTGGAAAGTTTAAGGGGTCTGTCTCAAGATTGCATCACTGATGTGCAGCAATAAAGGCAGAGGTCAGAGCGTAGACACTTGTTCTATGGGCTGTGGTTAGAACTCAGTGGCAGATGGCATGCTTAGCCCAAGGGAGGACCTGGATGTGATTCCCAACCCTTGCCACCTTCAACTCTGATATTCTGTTCCAACCAAGATCGAAAAATGATCTTTGAAAAAGAAAAAAATATATACATATATATATATATGTATGTATATATATATTGCTCAGTGGTTAGGAGCAGTGGTTGTTCTTCCAGAGGACTTGGCAGCTCACAACTGTCTGTAACTTCTGTTACACCCTCACACAGATATACATGCAGGCAAAACATTAATGTATGTAAAATTAAAAAAATAAATTTTTCTTTGGTTTTTTCGAGACAGGGTTTCTCCATGTAGTTTTCATGCCTGTCCTGGATCTCACTCTGTAGCCCAAGCTGGCCTCAAACTCACAGAGATCCGCCTGGCTCTGCCTCCCAAGTCCTGGGATTAAAGGCATGCACCACCACTGCCCAGCTAAAACAAAAATTAAAAATAATACATATGAAGAAGCTACTTCATGCGGAGATGTTGGCTCACACCTGTAATCCCAGCACCTAGGAAGTGCAGACAGGAGAGTCATCAGAGGTTCAAGACCAACCTGGACTACAGAGTTGAGATTGTCTTATAAAACAAGTAAGAAAATAACAACAAAAAGAGGGCTGTTGTTTAGGGAGGTGTTTGGACATAGTTCTCTACCCTGTAAGTTATAGGGTTCCCACACACTGAAACGGCACATCATAGGGCTTTAGAAAGGAAACAAATACGCAGTAGGGTTGCAGAATTGTGTATCATGTTCGGCTGTTAATCAGAGGACTGCATCCAGAAACAATGACCAGCCCCACAGCAACCAGCCCCGTACTAAGATGTATGAAGTCACAGTCAAGGGTCATCAGGCTCACATGAGGATTCAAGTTGTAGATTAATTTTGAGGCCCTGGCAACAGTGCATCATCATCCTTAGGTGTAAAAATGGGAAAAAAATTTTTTGATGACTAAGAGGAACTACAGAGGACTGGGGAGATGGCTCCATGGTTAAGAGCACTGGTTGCCCTTGCAGAGGACTTGAATTCAATTCCCAGCATCCACATGGTGGCTCACGACCATCTGTAACTCCAGGCAAGCCAACACCTTCTTCTGACTTCCATAGGCATGTGGTACACATATATACATGCAGGCAAAATATTCAACACATAAAATAAAATAAATAAATCTTTAAAAAAAAAAAAAAGAGGTACTGCTGAAATAAAATGCCCAAGCCCATCTCTTCTTGCAAGTGGAGGAAGAAAGGAAAGGGTAGCCTTCCTACAGTGAGAGTTCTCATCTACTGCTCCCTGAGGGTAACTGTGTGTGAGAGACAGAGGAAAAGATGGGGAGGGAAGAGAGAGGGCTACCTGGCTAGATTTGAGGGAGCCAGAGAACAGCAGGATCTGAGACCTGCCTCCTGTATCTGTGAATAGAACACACACAGCATCCCAGGAACCTAGGAGAACAGGAAGCTTGTAGGAAGTTTGTAGGCTTGAGACCATGGAAAACAGCTGCATTATGTAGTTCCAGAAGCCTGAAGTAGAGCTCTTGGCTTCTCAAAACCTTCGAGGGACATGCAAGAGTATAGTACCTCCCTGGGTAACTGGAAACGAAGAGAAGTACTGCCACTGTGCACTGGACCAGTAGTCAGACCTGGAGATGGCATAAGTGACCAGAGACACCAGCACCACAAACAGGAGAAGCATTGTATCCCAAAGCCACAATGGGATCAGGGCAGCTCAGCTCTCAAGAAGACCAGAGAGGAGACCACCCTTGTTAGTGGTCAGTGTGGTCCAGCAGGCACAGTGAGGTTCATCATCCACCCCAGCATCATGTAAACTACACACACCCCATAACTCAGCTGCCATTTGGAGAGCTGACAGAAGAAGAAATAGAAATCCTTCAGTGATGGTGGGGAGGGGAGTGAGTGCATTAGAACAAATGACTAACACAAGGTTGGTTCTCTCCCATTGTCATCCAAGCTCTGAACCTCCAAACCCCAGGTGCTGACTCTGTAACCTGGGGTCTGACTCATTTTAAAGATCTATTTTTTTTGTTTTGAGGTAGGGTTTTATGTGACTCAGGTTGGCCTCAAATATGATTATGTAGGGGCTAAGGTGAAGTTGGTGAAGTGTTTACCACCCAAGCATCAGAACTTGAGTGTTGTGGATATCACTCTGTATAAATAAAATACTGATTGGCCAGTAGCCAGACAAAAAGTATAAGCGAGACAAACAAAAAAGAAAATTCTGGGAACAGGAAGGCTGAGACAGAGAGATGCTGCCAGCTGCCACCATAAAAAGATGTTAAGATACTGGTAAGCCATGAGCCACGTGGCAACTTATAGATTAATAGAAATGGGTTGATTTAAGATATAAAAACTAGATAGCTAGAAGCCTGAGCCATTAGGCCAAACAGTTTAAATAATACAAGAGTCTGTGTGTTTATTTTATAAGTGGGCTGCAGGACTGCCGGGTCTTGGTGGGAGCTGGAGAGAAGCTCTCCAGCTACACCTGAGTCTGATCCCTAGCATGCATGTCAAAAGCAGGGAGAGTGGTGTATGCCTTGATCCCAGCACTGGGGAGGTGGTAGGGGGGAACACTGGGGCTCACTGTTGAGCCAGCCTAATGTAATCAGTAAGTCCCCCATCCAAGTGAGAGATCCCATCTCAAAAAACAAGATGGACAGCTAAGATTGACCTTTGACCACTAAATATACATGCATACATGAGCACTTGTACTCACTATAAACACACACACACACACACACACACACACACACACACACACACACACACACACATCTGTAGCCAAGGATGACTGTGAATTTCTGATCCTCTTCCCTTTACCTTCACAGTCCCTGGGTAACAGGCCTGCACTTGCATATGTAGTTTACATGATGCTGGAGACTGAGCCCCGGGATTCAAGCATGTTAGGCAAGCATTCTACAAATAGAGTTACCCCTCCTAAGGTAGAGAGAATGTCTGAAAGAGGGGCCTGAGTTAAAATGCAATCTGTGGGATGGGTTTCTGCCCATCCTGACAATGCCCTTAAGAGAAGAAATTGAGATCCTCAGAGACATCTGGGACGCGTTCACAAAGGAAAGACCACGTAAGGACACAGTGGGAAGGCAGCCACCTGCAAGCTACGGTTGTTGCAGAAACCAAACCTGCCCACACCTGATCTGAGACATCTGCTCCCAACACTGTGAGAAATAAACAGCCATTGTTTGAGAATCACTCTGTGGGTCTTGGTCACAATAGCTGCCTCTGACCCACTTCTTCATGTCTAGCTTGGATGCTAGGAGAACCACACCACTTAGAAAGAAAACAAACACACCACAAAAAAACCTGTCTTTACTTGAACTCATTCAAATCATTTACAAAATAGATTGTAGAATAAAAAATAATTATTTTAGAGGTTGGGCGTGGAGATACACCCATGTGATCCCAGGACTCAAGATGTAGAGACAGGAGGGTATGAAATCCCAGACCCCCCTGGGCTATGTAAGACTCTGTTAAAAAAGAAAAAAAACACAACAACTCCCTCAATAACAACAACAAACAAATAAATAAAGCTCCAACTAACCAAGCAAATGAAATAAAAACAAAGGCATCTGAAATTACCCTTAGAAGCTTGCCCCTACAATTAATACTTGAGTGCATTTGCTCCTGTTTCTGGTCCACAAGTCTATTTTACTCATTAGATTAAAAACAGAGATGCAGGACTTTCTCATGCATTTTTTTTCTCAACAGGAACATTCTTTGAGCAGAAATGGCCAAACACATTGGGTCCTTGATTAGGGCCACCCTCTGTCTTTGTTCAGGCTGGGGCCTTTCTCCTCATTGTAAATAGGACTGTCAGTGCCTTAACCAGTTGGTCACTCAAGCTGAACTGCACAGAACCAACCCCTGCCTCTGCCCAGGAACACTCAGCCTGAACTCTGTGTGCCCCTGACTGTGCCATTTCTATTTGGCACCCGAGGAAAAGCTTTGCCAAGTCTTCAACAGTTGTAGCTGATTAGGCACAATCTCCCCAGTATTCATGGCTTCCTTTCTTTTTTTTTTTTTTTTTTTTTTTTTTTTTTTTTTTTTTTTTGGTTTTTCGAGACAGGGTTTCTCTGTGTAGCTTTGCGCCTTTCCTGGAACTCACTTGGTAGCCCAGGCTGGCCTCGAACTCACAGAGATCCGCCTGGCTCTGCCTCCCGAGTGCTGGGATTAAAGGCGTGAGCCACCACCGCCCGGCCATGGCTTCCTTTCTGACCCACTTAATTCATCACAGACGGTTTCTGACAAGCATTAGGATCAAGGCCAAACTGTGCTCTGATGTCTGAAGAGTTTCTGAAGATTGTGAAGATCTACACACAGTCAAAGGTTGATGCGGAGAGAGACATTTTCTTCAGTGATATAGCTGCTGGTGAGATACCACTGCTCTTATAAGCCAACTCTTTTTTTTATTATTTTAAAATTTTTTTAATTCATTTTACATATCAATCACAGATCCCCATCTCATCCCTCCTCCTGCTCTCCCCCAGCCTCCCCACAACCCATCCCCATCCCCTTCTCCAAAAGGGATCACTCCAAAATGGGGAGTCAGCAAAGCCTGGTACATTCAGTTGAGGCAAGACCAAGCTCCTCCCCTCTGCATCAAGGCTGAGCAAAGCATCCCATCACAGGTAATGGGCTCCAGAAATCCAGCTCATGCACCAGGGATAGAGGTCCCACTGCCAGGGCCCCCTCAAACAGACCAAGCTACAAAACTGTCTCCGACATGCAGAGGGCCTAGTCCAGTCCCATGCAAGTTCCACAGCTGTCGGTCTAAAGTTCGTGAGTTCCCACTAGCTTGGTTCAGTTGTCTCTGTAGATTTCCCCATAATGATCTTCACACACACACACACACACACACACACACACACACACACACACACCCTTGCTCATATAATCCCTTTTCCCTCTCTTCGACTAGACTCCCGGAGCTCAGCCTAGTGCTTGACTGTGGATCTCTGCATCTGCTTCCATCAGGTAGTGGATGAAAACTCTATGATGACAGAGTATTCACCAATCTGATTACCAGGGTAGGCCGGTTCAGGCACCCTCTCCACTATTGCTAGTAGTCTAATCTGGGATTGTCCCTGTGGATTCCTGGGAATTTCCCTAGCACCAGTTTCTCCCTTATCCCATAACGTCTCCCTCTATCAAGATATCTCTTTCATTGGTAAGCCAACTCTCACTCAGGTTTCTCTAAACAGCCGTAATGAAACTCATGGAACACATACGCACACACACACACACACAATGCAGGTGGGAAAGGGGGCTAGTCAGGAGGACAGGAGTCGGCAGGAGTGAGTGACACAAGAGAGGGACAGGAGGCTATGACTCGAATACATTATGCACATGTATGAAAATGTCAGAATGAAAGCCATTGTTATGTATAATTAATGTGCGCTAATAAAAACGTTCTTAAAAGGGGAGTCTTACAGGGCAGCGGTGGCGAGATCCAGGACAGGCACCAACACTACACAGAGAAACCCTGTCTTGATAAACCAAAAAGAAGGAGGAGGAGGAGGAGGAGGAGGAGGAGGAGGAGGAGGAGGAGGAGGAGGAGGAGAAAAAAGAAGAAGAAGAAGAAGAAGAAGAAGAAGAAGAAGAAGAAGAAGAAGAAGAAGAAGAGGAAGAGGAAGAGGAAGAGGAAGAGGAAGAGGAAGAGGAAGAGGAAGAGGAAGAGGAAGAGGAAGAAGAAGAAGGAGTCTTGAAGCCTTGCTCCTTCCCCACAGAACAAGGTTCCCCTCGCTCCAGGCGGACCTCAATGCAGGAAGCAGGACCCCGACTTTGAGGATTTTTCTGGTTGGTCACCGTCACCCTCCTCAGCCTTGAGCTGTCGAGTGAGGCTACCCGGTGCCGCTCCGGGCTCCCTGGAGACAGGCAAACACGGCAGGGAACGGACTTGGCGCACTGTGTCCAGTCAACGAAGATGGCGGCCGGATGCTGGCAGGCTTTCCCTGCCGAGGTGCTGTGTGGAGTGGCAGGAAGGCGGGACATCCGAGGCTCACCCATGCAGCTGCTTCCGTCTTCTTTCTAAACTTATCCTCTCTTTCAAAAATATCCCCGGATTTGAACCATTTGGAAATATTTTTAATCTTTATCTCCAAAAGCAACACCTCCTTTTCCTCCTCCGCCTCCTTCAATAAGATGTTATTTTTGGACACGGCTGAAAGTCATTATCAAGTCAATAAGAAATAGCCATAAAGTAGAACTTCTTTTGGGGAAAGTGTATCATTTTCTTTTTCTAAACCATAAAGTAATTGAAATGATGAAAACTAATGCTATCCTATCCCCGATTCCCCCTGAAGACAGCTTCTTGTGTGTATTTCTGGATGGTTTATATAGGAGTGTTTCCTGACATGGTAGCTTGAGTCTCACAAAAATGACAAAATTTGTAGTTCAGAGAAAGTGTCCTACCGTTCCCCAGGAGAAGGGGAGGTCCTGACGTGTCTTGGATGCCACTGTGAAGCTCCCAGGCTTTGATTCATCTAACCTTCACTACAGAGGGCCTCCCTGGGCTCATAGCCATAGGTCAGGAGACATCTCACTCTTGCTTATGGTAGGCACAGTTCTAAACTGTGGGCCCAAGCTGATTGCTTTGGGGAACGCTTCTTTATTCTACAAATGTAAATCACGACAGCTTCCATCACCTCAGAGAGAGCTGAGGAAATACTGCAGACTGCGTGATGTGATTTTTAAAGTGACATTTATTTGTTAATTTTCCGCCTGTGTTTGTGTGTGTCTGAGTGCCAGGCATGCCATGAACAAATATGGAAGTCAGAGGACAACCTGCAGGAATTGTTCTTTCCTTTCACCGCACAGGTCCCAGGGGTCAAATTCAGGTGGTTAAGCTCGAACTCCCGTCATGAGTGGTGACCTTTACCTGTCTTTTCGAGCTGAGCCATCTTGACAGTCCTAGACAAGGTCATTTAAACAGCAGATTTCTTTCCTCCCAGGCCTGGACTCTGGAAAGGTCTAAGAACTGGGTGCGGGAAGTTTCTGGTGAGGCTCTCCATTGCTGGCTCACATATGGCCACCTTCTCCTGTGTCCTCACATAACCATGGCCTTTGCTCTGAGCAGGGGAGGAACTACCTGCTATTTCGTTTCTTCTTGTCTGTTTTTGGTTGTGATTTATCACTTCGTTTTTGTGACAGGCTTTTACTATGTAGCCAGCACTGACCTCAAACTTCTAATCCATCCTCCTGCTTCAGCTTCCTGGGAGCTGATGTATTCTTCCCCTGTCTTTGAGATAGGGTTTTGCTATGCGGTCCAGGCTAGTTTGGAATTCATGATCCTCCTGATGTAACCAGCATGGCAGGATCGAAGATTCCAAAGAGAGTATCAGGGCTGGAGAGGGGGCTTAGTGGTTAAGAGTACGCTCTATGGGTTTGGTTCCCAGCGCCCACATGTCAGTTTACAATCGTCCTTTTTCTCCAGTTCTGGGGAATCTGGCATTCCTTGTATTTCCTTCATTTGACTGTCGGATTATTGAAACAATGGACCACCCCCACCCCCACCCCCACCCCCACCAAAATGAGAATTTTCACAGGAATCTCATGCTGGTTCATTCTGGGAGAAGGTAAGGGATCCAGCCAGAGGGGAACTTGTCCACCTCTCCCAAAAATTTCAAATAGTTCTAACAATCACCTTATAGGTGAGACTGAAAACCAGATAACGAGTCAATGGTGGGAACACCACACGTCCAGACTGGGACTGCGTAGATGGGCTTTCTCTTGGCCCTCCATTTACACTTGGATTTGACTTGAGCATCCTGAAGATGGACTCTAGCAGTTTGCTGGCTCTTTTGGTCCCTCTTCTGAGTGTGGCCCACATGGAATAAGTTTCCTTTTTCTGCTTTCCATGTTTAATAAGCTTATTGAGGATAGGTGGCCAGACCTGACCTCGGGCACAAGTTGTGATCCCCAAGTTTGCAACACTAACACAGCCTCCTAAGTGATGGGATTTCAAGTGTGTGTCACCATTTCTGACTTCATGTCTCTTCTTTTGTAAACATTTATTCTTTCATAATTGCATACACACACACACACACACACACACACACACACACACACACACACACGTCGACTTTGATCATCTCCCTCATTACCTCCTCTCGTCCCCCTCCTGTTACTGACTACAGGTCTGGATCCAGTTTGTTTTCTCTGCTAATCGAAGAATTCAAATGTGAAGGGTGGGGTGTTCTGATCTCAACAGGTAGCTGCAGGCAAAAATCTCAAACTCAGCAGGCAGAATCAACAGATGAAAAATGCTTTTATTCAAGATGAGGAAACACATATACACACATACACATTGAGAGAGAGAGAGAGAGAGAGAGAGAGAGAGAGAGAGAGAGAGAGAGAGAGGAGAGAGAGAGAGGAGAGAGAGGCAGAGAATGAGACAGAGAGACAGAAAGACTCCCCTGTGCAGCAGGAGAAAGACCTAGGAAGCTGACTGGCTGGCTCTTCTGGAAAGCTGGGTGGGGCCCCAAAAGGTGTTTGTTGAGATGGAGTGGGGTACCCTTTCTGTAATTTAGAATTGACTGGTTTAGATGAGGAAAGAGAAGCGGATAAGCTCACAGCTTTGGAACCACATGTCCCAGTCAGGCCTTCAGAGCTTATCTGACCAGTCTGGACCAGTTAGCCAATCAGGCAGGAGTGGGGATGTACTGGTGATAGAAAATACCTGTCTGACCTTTGTCTCCAGCTTCCGGGTCTTCGTCTCAGTTTAAGAAGAAGCCAGAAGTTTGCCATCTGCATTATCCTTCTATGCCCCCTCTCCTTACGTGTCTGCCCGTCAGGGATCTAACTAGATATAACAGTGATCAATATTGATGTTGGGGGATCTCCAGATGGGGGAGGGGCATCCCAAACCCCGCCCTTATCGAGCTAAGCAGCAGCAGTTCCCTGGACCTGCCCTTTCCAGACCCCATACCTCAAAAAGCCCGCCAAGGGTCAGCCTCTCTCCCGGGGCTGTTCAAAACCATGCCTACAGGGTATTTAAGATCTGGTTGTCAGACCTGCCAGGTCATTCCTCTCATGCCTTCTGCAGAGTCACCTGGGAGTTACTTTGCTCTGTTTATTAACCTGGACTTATTAATTCGGCTTTATTTCATTGGTGGAGGATACCCAATAACTGGGGATCCAATACTTACCACCAATTGATACTGATTTTTAATGAAATAGTAATAAAAGTTAATCCATCATTCCCTCCCACCAAACCATTTCTTATTCCTAACATGTCCTCAGCTAATTCTGTGTCTTTAAAAAAAGAATGTGACCTGCTTCATTTTATTAGTTTGCCCGCATGAGCACAGGTGGAGGGTTTATTGAGCAAGAGCAGCTTATCAGTGATCAGTGGCTATACCACTGAGGAATATGAACCCCTCTTCCCCAAGGAAGCACCAACTGCCAATAGCTCCTCAGGGAGCTGATGGTTTCAGTGCTTTGCAGGAGTGGCGAAGGAAGCCACTGCTCCTGCGAGTTCATGAATGCCACAGCCACATCATATCCAAAAGACAACCTTCCTTCCCATGCTCTGCCTCTTACATTACTTCTTCCCCCGCTTCTGCAACATTCTCTGAGCCTTAGAGGAGGTGATATAGACATCCGGCTTAGAGCTGAATACTCAAAAATCACTTATTCTCAACAGTTTGACCAGTTAGTTATTAATAGGTTTTCTGTATCCCGATAATAGATTTATCAGCCAATGAAATTAAGCCAGATCAAGCCAAATTAAAAAGTAAAGGACCAGGTTTGTTTTGGGCAAAGCCACTCCCAGGTGAGTCCTCCAGCCCCCAGAGATCCAGGCTGGGGAAGGGGCAGGAGAAAATCACAGGGCAGATCTAAGGCAGGGCACTTATGTACCCTGTAGGGGAGGGGTGATGACTTGTCCTCCATAAGCTGGGTTTGTGCCCACATATGGAACGCTTTTAGGCAGGGAGAGGGGTGTCTTTAGGGAAGGAGCTGGGCTTTCGGGTAGCTTTTCTTTGTTGGAGATTCTGAGAGGGCAGGGTTTGGAGAGAGAGGAATGGGGCTTTCGCAGGATCAAGCAGGAGCGAGCTGGAGATTCTAGCCGAACAGTTATGAGTCTCTGTATTAACTGTCACCCACCACAAAGGAAGCTTCTTGGACCAGGGCCGAGAGCAACATTAGTCTATCAGCATCAACATATTTACAAAACAGTTTACGGTCTTTCTTTTAATAAGGACACCATTCTCTGATTAGACCTTATGACCTCATTCCAGCCCCATTGCCTCCTTAAATACAGCTGGGCACTAGGGATTTATCAAGTTGTATGTGTGTTGGGCTGGGGCAGGCATAATTCAGTCCATAAAGGTGTAAGAAATGTTTCTCTCTCTCTCTCTCTCTCTCTCTCTCTCTCTCTCCTATCTAAGTAGCTAGCCAGCTAAGGGCAAATATTCCATAAATCTCTCCCACCTTGTAAAACTTTTATGTGAATCTTTAAATTTCTCCTAAATAGTAAAACTTTTGCTTAGCAAAGCCTCCTCCCCTCCCGTTTTCCCAGAACATGGTGGCCTGGAGAGGCTGGCCCCTTGCCCTCAGCTCCTGTGCATCAGTCCTTCCAAAACCAACACATCACAAAGGCCAGTAGGTTGGGCCCAGCCAAAGGAGAAAAGACACAGTCATTTAGGGAATTAGAGTGAAAACCAAGTGAATGGCTGGGCAGTGGTGGTGCATGCCTTTAATCCCAGCGCTTGGGAGGCACAGGTAGGCAGATCTCTGTGAGTTCAAGGCCAGCCTGGTCTACAAAGTGAGTTCCAGGACAGCCAAGGCTACACAGAGAAACCCTGTCTCAAAAAAAAAATCAAAGAAACACAAACAAACAAACAAAAACAAGTGAACTTTCTGTCTCAGCATGCTTGCTAGCCTAGACAGAACTGTGGCTCCTCCAATCCCACTCTTACCCAACCATTCCCCCTTTTTTTTTCCAAAAGAAGTTGCCTGGCCAAGTCACTCGCTCTTTGCTCCTGTGCTTCTCACAAGATACTAGGAATATTTGTTTCCACCAACAGTAAGCAATATTAATATCGATTTTAATAAAATAGTAATCAAAGCTGCTATTGGTTTATGTGCCTACTGTATGTTAGACAAGGCATACAGCATGCTTTGTGTGTGTGTGTGTGTGTGTGTGTGTGTGTGTGTGTGTGTGTGATGTTTTCTTTCTCTAGTTTGTTTTTCTAAGATGAGTCTGTGTCATGCAGGCTGGACTTGAACTCATTGTGTAGCCCAGGGTGGTCTCAAACTCTCCGTAATCCTCCTGCTCCCACTGAATACCAGAATGACCTGCGTGAAGTATCAGGCTCACGCATAGTCTTATAAAACTCCCAGAGGGAAGTGTCATTAGTCCCAGAGTGATACGCAAAAAGAAATTCTTTTCACCACCCAGAGTGAATCGTGGCTAGAAACAAGTGCCTGCCGGCTGAGAAGGAGGCCTAAGTAATCTCATTACATAGCAAAGGGGGGAACTTGGAGAGAGCTGGTCCTTGAGGGAGCAGAGACAGGAAGACATGCCCCTGACTCAGTACACCACTGCTCTTTGCCAGGACCTGTCTATTGGAGGTCCCTGTATTTTTCTGCCTCAGTGAGTCTTTTTAAGTATTTTCCCTCATAATTACAGTGTCTGTCCTGAAAGAGGCTGGCTGGGTATCAAGGTCAGTCTTGTTCTGACTCCTCTGAGAGCTGACTCAAACCTAGGTAGAGTGCCATCCATGCAGGTTTGCATCTGACACAGATTCCAGGGGTTCTGTGTCTGGGTTTTTAACGCCTGAGGCTTTAGGGTTCTTTGTGTTTGAACTTGACCCTCCATGGTACCAGCTGATCCCTGCTCACCCTTGGGATTGCATACAGTCCTTTGCTGCTTTATTTGATCCTATCTTAAGGCTGGGGTTTCAGCCTCACCCTCTATCACAATGCACTCAAGTACTAAAACCAGTGCTTTTCGGGTGCTCCCTTTCCAGGTCACCCCCTTTCCTGAACTGCTCCTGCCTCAGCTGCTGAAGCGTTCCTTCCTTGGCTTTACTCTCCTCCCCAGGAAATTATTTTCTTCTCCTTCTCCTTCTCCTTCTCCTTCTCCTCCTCCTCCTCCTCCTCCTCCTCCTCCTCCTCCTCCTCCTCCTCCTTCTTCTTTTGGTTTTTCGAGACAGGGTTTCTCTGTGTAGTTTTGGTGCCTGTCCTGGATCTCGCTCTGTAGACCAGGCTGGCCTCGAACTCACAGAGATCCACCTGCCTCTGCCTCCCGAGTGCTGGGATTAAAGGCATGCACCACCGCCACCCCGGCTTGGAAACTTTTTCTTCTCATTCTCAGTACTTCTTGTACTTCCTTTCCTTGTTCTTATTTTCATGATCTCCATCTTCTTCTCCCTTTGGTTGACAGCTGTATGTACACACACTGAACAACATCACTTTTCCCGTGCAAGGTTTGGCGTTACCCCTGTCTCTTGGACTGTCAGGGGCAAGCTGCATCCTCAGCCACAGGGAAGAAGAAATGTCCGTGGTTAGTGCATTTGCTTTTACATCCAAACCCGAATTGCACCCACCTGCCATTGCTTCATCCCTGTCCCACGTGGATGTCTGCAGTAGTCTTTGGTCCCGTGTCCTGTTACACACATTCTTCCTAGAACAAATAATTTAAATCATGCAAAATCTTGTTCTGGAACATAAACCCAAAGGCTACTTGGAACTCTGACAAATACAAAAAGACATTTTTAACTGCCCCTTCCCTTTAAAACAGCTTCTCTATGTAGCTCGGGCTCACTTTAGTTCAGGCTGGTCTTAATCTTGTCTCCCAAGTGCTAGGGTCACAGGCACAGAAAACCATACCTGGTCTTTGATATACATTAAAGTAAAGTGTGTGTGTGTGTGTGTGTGTGTGTGTGTGTGTGTTCTGGGTTCTGCATATTAGACAGGTACTCCTTGACAGTGTGATAATAAATTGTCTCACACCAGTGATCAGAGAACCTTCCTCTTCCTGAGTAAAGTCCTTCTAGGCCTCTAAGCCCATCAGTGGAAAGACAAGTCCTTTCTTTTCTAGACAGTCTCATTGTGTAGCCCTGGCTGTCCTGGAACTCACTATGTAGACTAGGCTAGCCTTGAACTCAGAGAGATCTACTTGTCTCAGCCTCTCAATGCTGAGGTTAAAGGTGTGTGCCCCTATGCTCAGCTCTGGCTTCTTTTTCACTATTTATGAAACGACAGTGAAGATATTGGCCCTGCCACATAGGAAAATGGCCTAGAATGTTTCCGGGAACCACAGATGGTGAGTGAAGCATGAGGTTTACCTGCTAAAACATCCATGAAGGACCATGTCTCAGGTCCTCACGACTGGAATGGAGAGGGACTCATTTTCCGCATTCATGTCACAGATGCTGGCTCTCTGAAATCAAGACCCCCTGGGGAAGGCCCTGACTTAAAAGCCTCAGAAGTGGCTCCATGCTGCTTACCCGGTTGTTCATTACCCAGTGAAGGCACGGAGGGCCACTTCCGTACTGCACTAGGAGTATCCAAAGTGAAAGAGTCAGCAGGAACTCTGGGAGCTCCAGTCCTCCCAGTGGGTGGCCCTGGGCTCCAGGCAGTGGGTCATCACCCTGGGCAGTGATGTGAACATGCTAAGCTGGAGGGCAGTGAGCTGGTCCTGCGAAACCCATTGCTCAGGCCTCGGAGTCTCCCCTGCTGCCCCAGAGCACAGCAGGTGACATCTGTCCTGTCACATCAGAGACCTTGACTCCTCCGCTGGGGGAAAGGTTTTTCCTACAGGACAAAGGTGAAGAACAGACTCTCCCCTTCCCCAGCAGTACCTACCCATCACCCACATTAAAGAGACGGTGCCTAGTGTCCACTCTTCAGAAATCATTTTCAAACGTGTTTCGTCTCTTTAAGAAGCGTCTGATGGTGGCCGGGGCCTCAGAATCTTTGGTAAATAAATGCAGATGACATGTGCGCAGAAGTTAATGCTGCCTTCAGGGATGGGATCACATCTCTCCCCACAACACTCTCTTCCCGCAAATCTTTCCTGCAGTCTGTCTTCTGCAGCACAGCCTTCCCATTAGGTTTTTATCCTTTTCGATAAGAATGCCACCTGCCTCAGCTGAGAATTGTCCTATTATTACTTTTGAAAGTTACTATTTGAAAGTTTTAAAACCCAGCAGTTCTTGGGCCCATCACTGCCTGCCCCCCCCACATGCCCCTACCCCTCCCTCCTCCCCCGAGTCCCGTCACCCTCCTACATGCCCCTACACCTCACTCCCCACAACCCCGTGAACCGTCACCCCTCCCACATGACCCTTCACCCCACCCTCACCCTGTGCCCTTGTCATTCAGCTGTTCCTTTTCTGTTCCGTTTGTTTTTTACTCTAGGGGCTGTTCCTTGGGAGCCACCCACCTTGGGTTTATTTGTTCAATGTTTTTATGTATTTTTAGATTTTCACACACTATATTTTGATTCTATCCTTTTCCCTCCCTCAGCTCCTCCCAGGTCCCTTTCCTCCATCCACTCAACTTCATGGTCTTTCTCTCTCTTAAAAATGAAACACAGCCGGGCGGTGGTGGCGCACGCCTTTAATCCCAGCACTCGGGAGGCAGAGCCAGGCGGATCCCTGTGAGTTCGAGGCCAGCCTGGTCTACAGCGCGAGATCCAGGACAGGCTCCAAAGCTACACAGAGAAACCCTGTCTCAAAAACCAAAAAAAAAAAAAACAAAAAACAAAAAAAAGGAACGAAACCAAGACCACACTAACATCAAAAGAACAATAAAACACCACCCATGGAGTCAGTCTCATTTGTGACGGACAGGTGGCCAACTACTCCGGAGCAGGAGGTTTGCCCTGGAGTGTGCTTGACACACCCACTGACTCCACAGAAGAAAACTGATTCAGAGTCCATGACAAGCCGAGCAGTGGTGGCGCACGCCTTTAGTTCCAGTCCTCAGGAGGCAGAAGCAGGTGGATCCCTGAGTTCGAGGCCAGCCCGGTCTACAGAGGAAGTTCCAGGACAGCCTGGACTACACAGAGAATTATCTCAGAAAAAAAAAGAGTGCACAGAGTCCATGACAGCGTTCAAGCCGCACAAGACTCCAGCCCTGAGGAAGTGAACAAAAATCCCATTTCTTCACCAAGCAACTACGTGCCTGGCGGGAGAGGGGAAATCCACCCTTTTCTGAGAGAGAGTCAGGGATCCTCCTACCTCTGATTGCAAGTGTGTTCCACCCACCACTTTCTTACGTGAGTTCTGGGCCTCAACTCAAGGCCCTCAGGCTCGCACAGAAAGTACTCTGCCTGCTGGGCTGTCTCCCTTGCCCCCGCCCCAGATTCATTTTCAACCTATATTTGCCATCATTATTTATTTGCTATAAATAATTGTAGTTCTTAAAGATAGGAAGACTTAAACTCAGCAAGAGGAAGATTATGATTAATGTTCACTCTGGAGTCACAAAGTGGACTTCCTTTCTCTTAAGTGGCACTTAGACAGAAATATGATTCCGCCTGTTCTTTTTTTTTTTTTTTTTTTTAATCATCTCAATTTTCTAGACCGTTTTAAAGAATGAGTGGGCTGGTCTGTGAGGTCCCTCAAAAGTCCCAGTCTATTTATTTCCAGGCAAATCTCCTGAACTGGGTGTGGTGACAGGTGACTCAGAAGTGTTGGCAGGTAGCAGGCACTCGCCACCCCTGCTTGTACCTCCTGGGTATGGGAATGTTAAGATAAACAGCAGCTCTGAAGGAGTAGGTGAGGCCCAGCGGGCAGCTCACTGGACCGGACGATTCCCCCTGAATTGTCAGGCCAGCCTCTTTCAGAGCTGATCTGCTGCTGCTCGGATGGAGAAGACTTCAGCGCCAAGCCACTTGGTTCTCTGTGGAACTCTAACAAGTACCCAAATGGGTCCCATCTAAATCCCAACCCCAGGGGTCTCAGAGGTGAGGTGGGATTGGGTGTCCAGCAGGACTAATTCTTGGCCTAAGGACATCTGCTGATATTCCTTATGGGGTCCAGAGCTGAGAAGAGCCTTCCATATCCATTTCAGGCAGCTCCTGAAGAGAGCCTTGTCTGCAAGTTCTAGAAACAAAAGCTATGCCCATAGCGGGTTCAGCCCTGTTTGGTTGCTCTTGAAGCTGTTGATAAATTGCTGTCCATAGAAAATAACGTTCTTTTCTGCCATACACATCGGGGCTTCCCATCTCCAAGTTCGGAGAATCCTGTGCTCATGCCTTGAAGTTTTTGAGGACTGATCCATTAAAGTGTTACGTCATCTGATTGCCTGGCATTGAAAACCTAATTTGGAACTCATATTACAATACCAGATGACTAATTTCTTAATAGGGAGGACATTGCTTCGAGGTCTTAGCAATTATTTTCTCATACTGCTTTAGGATTCCTTTCCTGGAAGCTGTTAGTGCGTTAAATTGAGAGCAGTTAATTTTACGAAACATTTTCTTCTTATTTAAAACAAAATAAAATTCCTTCTTTTAAAAATGGGCTTTCCAATAGGGTTTGGAGAGATAGCTCAAAGGTTAAGAGCACTCACTGATCTTTCAGAGGATCTGAGTTCAGTTTCCGGCACCCATGCTGGGCAGCTCACTGTGGGAGCCCACAGAGGTTTCCTAGTCAGAACAGATCTTGCTTTTACCCAGTAAGGCTGCATTAGAGGATGGCTTGACCAGGTGCATGGTAACCAGGTGTTTGGAAGGGTCTGCGGTGTGCTTTGATCTAGCAAGGGGGAGGTCTTTTGCCCTGCCCTTTGGCATTGTTATAAAAAGCCCTTTTGAAGAGACAGAAGGGGCCGGTGGATTTTGATCCAGGTCCTCCCGAAGCTGTCCTGTGTTTCTGTCTGTCTCATCTCCACTACTATCTTTCTATCTACAAATTCCTTTTGCCTCTCTCCTCCTCATAGGAACCCTGTAAAAGGTGAGAGCAAGCCTCCCACAGCTCACAACTGCCTTTAACTTCAGTTCAAGGGTTGCAATACCTTTTCTAGCCTCCACGGGCACCCACATATATGTGGCATGTACTCACAGAGGCGTACACACATATTCATAAATAAATCTTTTAAAAAAAAAGACCTTTCAGATGCTTAGAAAGTTTGCATAAATACATTGATTACAATGACAAAATTGGGGAGCTGACATTATTTTTTATTTATTTTGAGACAGGGTCTCGCTATGTAGTCCTGGTTGTCCTGGAACTTGACATTTGCACCAGGCTGGCCCTGAACTCATATAGAGATCAGTCAGCTTGGGCCTCTGAAATGCTGGGATCAGATATATATGTGTCACTGTAGCCCACGTGAATGACTCCTTTTAAGGGAAGAGAAATGGCCAATAAACAAACACACAACAACAAAACTCACCTCAGTTTTGGATTGAGACCATTTGTATCAGAAATTCTGTTTCCTACAGGCTACTTTCTAACTAACAGGGTGAATAGGACAGTTGACACCCCCCAACCTTCTTAGACTTCTTTTTTTTTGTTGTTTTGTTTTGTTTTGTTTATCGAGACAGGGTTTCTCTGTGTAGCTTTGGTGCCTGTCCTGGAACTTGCTCTATAGACCAGGCTGGCCTCGAACTCACAGAGATCCGCCTGGCTCTGCCTCCTGAGTGCTGGGATTAAAGGCGTGCACCACCTGGCCCGAGTGTTCTTAGACTTTTTACCTGCTTCCTAACAGAACATTTTAGGAGTGGTCTGTCTAGTGTGGCTCAACCACGTCCTCGGTTTCTTTTTCAGTCATGCTGACGTCTAACCTGTGGTGATTGTCACACAGCGTAGCAGTGCCCTTGAAAGTATATCTTTAGAGCAATCTCAAGGTTTTCAGTAGGTTGAGACAGGAGGATTACTTCAAGTTTGAGGCTAGCCTGAGCTACATAGAAATTTCCAGGCCACGCTGAGTTACAAACGAGAACTTGTTTCAATCATCTCTCCCCAAATAAATAAAATAAGTTTACCGGAGACAGATAAATAGGAAAAAAAAAAAACACAAACAAAAAAACTTCAGCTTAATTCCAGTACTCAGGACAGTGGTAGGCCAGCCTGGTCTACATCAAAAGTTCCAGGCCGGGCAGGGCTACACAGTCAAGGTTACATGAGCTCCTGTCTCAAAAGCAAAACCAGTAAATCCTGCAGTAACAGATGCCATTGTTACCAACGATGAATAAGCCTGGCAGAGTTCTGGAAATGTTCTAAATTGTAAAATAATCTTAGAGATTATGTTGGAAACGGTTGATAGCTGCTACTTGGAATATACAAATCACCTTCCAGAATACATATTGACTTTTAAAAAATTTAGTGTATGTGTGTGTGTGTGTGTATGTGTGTGTGTAAATATTGCATTTTTGTTTTGTTGTTTAAAAAAGAAATACAATGGAATATCTATTTATTTTAAGATTTATTTTTTTAAATTTTATTTTATGTGTATGTGTATTCTGCCAACATGTATGTCTATATACCATGTGCATGCCCAGTGCCCAAAAAAGCCAGAAGAGGTTGTTGGATCCCTTGGAACTGGAGATACTGATGGTTGTGAGCTACCATGTGGGTGCTGGTTATTGTACCTTGGTCCTCTGGAAGAGCAGCAAATTCTCTTAACAGATAAGCCATCTCCTCATGCTGTGGGATATCTTTCTGTATGGTGTGAACATGTGTTGCTTTGATTGGTTGATAAATAAAGCTGTTTGGCCTATGGCAAGGCAGCTTAGAGGCAGGTGGGAAATCCAGGAGAGAGACAGGAAGAAGAAAGGAGAGGCGGGGGAGATGCCATCCAGGGAGCAGCATGTAATGGCACACAGGTAAAGCCACAGAACATGTGGCGACATATAGAATAGAAATGGGCTGAGTTTAGTTATAAGAGCTAGCTGGCAAGAAAATTGAGCCATAGACCATGGCCATGCCATTTATAATTGATATAACCCTCTATGTCTTTACTTGGGTTTGAGGGGTTGTGGGACTGGGCAGGACTAGAGAAAACCTTCCGACTACATTCCCAGCCCCAAATACCTTTATTTCTTGAGACTATAGGAAGAAAATGTATTACCTGTGAAAAACAGAAACAAGTAGAAACCAGATGTGTAGCCTCTGCCTACAATGGAAGCACTCTAGAGGAGGAAACAGGGATAAGAAGCTCACAGTCATACATAGCAAGTTCCAGAACAGACTAGGACACATGGATCCTGTCTCAAAAGAAGCCTTTTAAGGATCTGGAGGGGCACCTCAGGGGCTAAGAGTGCGTACATCCAGAGGATCTGAATTCAGTTCCCAGCACCCATGCTGGGCAACTCACAACCACCTGTAACTCCAGCTCCAGGGTATCTGATGCCTCTGGCTTGTGTAGGCACGTGAACTCATGTACACACACACACACACACACACACACACACACACACACACACACGCACACGCACGCACAAACACACGTACACAGACACACACACACAATTTAAAAGAAAAAACTTAAAACATATACATAAAAAAATCCATACTTTAAAATAAATAGTAATGTGTTATAATACTGTTTTACTGTGTTCTTTGTTCATTTCATATTTTTTTTCCACAGCAGTCTTGGCTGGAAAAATGTTTCAGCCTGTTATTTTGTAAAGCTCAGATTATGTGTATCTGGGATAAAAATGTTTAGGAAACTTTTTGGGAAACAGTCTAACACAGAAAACAGGAAAGGAGAATTGAGGGCTAAGAACAGCACATTTTTCTCTGAACTTGTGGTACAGTTTAGATGAAATAGAACAGATAAATAAGAAATGGCAGCAATGGTGTTGTTTTAGGGTTTCCTAAGACAAATACCTACACATCCCCAGCCGCCAAAGAGTTAAGTGGGTCATGGCAACTTTTATATAAGGGCTAATCTTATAAATGTAGGGCTCTGGAGCTCTAGATGCATTAAAAAAAAATAAACAATGATGTAATTTGCACAATTTCACCTAACCCCCAAACATGCACTTCCTGTCCATTCATCTGTCACCGCCAATTTTAACATACTCTTCTGCCATTTTTAGAACCAATTTTATTTGAAGTCATGCTTCTGGGATCCTAACAGAGCCGAGTAGCTGAACAACGTTCCTATGAGGAATGGCCTGCTATTGGTACTGAGGGTGGTGTTTTTGAAGGCAGAGAATCCAACAAACCATCTAGGAAACATTCTGAAAATGGATCCCCAGAGCAGAGGTCAAGGGCAGCCGCACTGCGTTGGCTGAGATTGCTCTCTCTAGTTGGCATGTGTGAGACAGCATGGTGCCTCCCACCAGTTCTTATACATGACAGGATGCAGTGCCAGGTTTTCATATGCCTCCACTGTGGTGATAGGTTGGCACTGGTTGGAAAAAAATGAGATTGTATCAATATTTTGAAGTCTGTGAATTATAACTTTCTCTTAGATGTGCGCAGGGAGAAAGCTGCATGTGATGGCTGATACTTCGTCTTTCGGGCAGTGTCTGCAGTGATGGGGCTGTCTGCCTCTCTCGACTTCATCTCCTCTTCTGATCCCTTCTGTAGGCACGTGGGTGGCAATCTGTGGGTGCTAGGGATCTTATTGTGGTGCTGTGAAGGGCTTCTGCACACAGGCTCGGTCTTCAGAATTAAGCCCAGGGACACATGCTCCTTCTTTTATGGCTGCCTCCACCTGCCCATCAGACCCCCAACCACAAAGAGTTAAATGGGGCACATCGACTTACCAATTATAACTGTACACATGGGCACACAGTCAGGGCAAACCTGATCAATCTATCTGCCTGGATGAATTATTGATTGTGTTTTATTATTATGTGTCTGGATAAGTAAAACATTGCCCCAAGATTGAAATACAGTGTTAAAATGTGTACATTGCCTAAATCAGTCACAGCCAATGACTATCCATGTACACCTTGGCAGCTGAGTTCCTTAATTAAGGTGCTCCAGTGAGACAGCATTGTGTCTGTTCCCCTCCCAGGGTCTTTTCAGGAACATGATAATTTTTACTTTCTCTCTCTTCTAAATGAAAGATTGCTTTTTCCTCTTTATTCTACATATCTCTAGGGCTATATTAAAGAGGACAACTTATGGGAGTCAGTTATTTTCCTTCTACCATGTGGGTCCTGGGGATCGAACTCAGCGTCTCAGGCTTCACAGCAGAAGCCTTTACCCACGGAGCCATCTCAGCGGCCCCGCATCCTCATTCCTAGAACAGTTTTACCAAAAAAAATTCACACGCTGAAAGTCACACTTGATTCAAACGCACAATTTGATGACTCTTGCCACATCCACAGGGTTGTGCATCCAAATGCAAAAATTGATTTTACTACATTCTCATTACCTTTAAAAGAAACCTCGAGCCCCTTAGCCATCATTTCCCAACCCCCCACTGTGCTCCCACATCTTCGTGCACAGCAACCTCTAATTTACTTTTTGTCTTTATTGGTTGCTTTTGCGAACATTTCAAGCAAATGGAATTATACAGTCCATGGTCTTTTGTGACTGGCTCCTTTTATGTAACATCATGTTTTCAAGTTTATTTGTGATTACCACTTGTTCCCTGTATAGTCAGTCACATAGTTTTTTTGTTATTGTTGGATTGGTTGGCTCTCTGAGCGTGTGTGTTCCCATGTTTGTTTTGAGTCAGGGTCTCACTATGTATCCCAAACTGGCCTTGAACTTGAAACCTTGTGGCCTCAGCCCTCTTGAACAGTGGGATTACAAGGCTGTACTGGCACACCCAACTGGTATTGTATTTGATTTGCAGAGATGCTAAAGCTTGTTAAGCCATCCAACCCCCTCTAAGACCCAGGGGTTGATTCCAGTCATCGCTCTTTTGAGTGAGGCTTTAATGGGTAACTCTGAACATATGTCTTTTCCTGTGTGTGCTGGCACATATGTACAGCACACTCCAAGAACTGATGGTTTTAGAGCAGATCATAAATGCAACTCTACTTTTTTTGGATTACAAAATTGCTCTATTGCACTTCCAAGATCCAGGTATGGGAAGCCTATTTGCTCTGAGCTTTCCAGAATTGCATGCTGTCAACCAAAGTCATGCATTTATGCTAATCTACTGGATGAGGTAAGGAGAGAGGGAGGGAGAGAGGGAGAGGAAGAGGGAGAAAGAGAGAGTGAACCAGATATAGTAGTGCAAACCTGTAATCCCAGGACTTGAAAGATGGGGGCATCAAGAGTTCAAAGGCAACCTGGGCTTCATAGCTAGTTCAAGACCAGCTTGAGTTCGATGAACCTCTGTCTCAAACCAAACAAATATACAAACAAACCACATCTCCGTCATCTCTGCACGGCTTTCATTTCATTATTGCTTTCTTTTCTTACATAATATGAATAGTCCACAAATTTGTGTCATCCTTGTTCAGGGGCCGTGCTGACCTTCTCTGCATCATCCCAATTTCTATGTGCTGCTGAATGAGCACATCTTGGAATATTTTTTTATGGTTGAGACTGATGTCTATAGACAGCTCTGTGTGAGGCCCTCATTGGAGCCACAGTTCCCTGATTTCATAGAGTGGTAGTGAGGGTTTTCCAGTGCTAGATTTTCACATCTTTGATATTTTGCCCTTTTGCACTAATATACAACAAAGGTATACATTTTAAGCAGGGTTAATTACCTTTGTAATATACATAGTAAGAGGGTTATGATTTGTTTCTTCCCAAATGGTTTTCCTAGATCAGTGGAAAGAGGAATTGTCCATCACTGGGATGGCCACTTTGGTTGGCGGCATCACTGTTCTTGTGAAACTGAAATTCATATTAAATAAAACAACACATTTCCTTATAGCCAATTGAGCTACTTAATGTATGTTAGATGCCTGCCATTAATTGCACTTGGGTTTCTTAGAAATAATAATCCCTAGGATTTTCTGGAAGAAGAGTACCAAAGCCAAAATAAACAAACAAAAAGCCCCAAACAAAAAAATTAGAAAGTATTACTTTGAATAGTCTCGTCTGTGTGTGCGCGTGTGTGTGTGTGTGTGTGTGTGTGTGTGTGTGTGTGTGTGTGTTTCATGTTTTGGTTTCACATAGCCCAGCTCTGTAGCCTCAAACTCATTTTGTGGCAGAGGGTGACCTTGAACTCCTGATCCTCTTGTTCCCACCTTCTATGCTGGGATTATAGGCATGTGTCACCGAAACCTGGCCTTTCCACTTGATATTTTATCAAGTGAACTTGTCCTTTTGGAACTAAGACCTTTTTGCTTGTTTGTTTGTTTTTGTTTTTCGAGACAGGGTTTCTCTGTGTAACTTTGCGCCTTTCCTGGAACTCACTCTGTAGCCCAGGCTGGCCTCGAACTCACAGAGATCTGCCTGCCTCTGCCTCCCAAGTGCTGGGATTAAAGGTGTGCGCCGCCACCGCCTGTTGGAACTAAGACATTTTTAAAGAAGTAAATGGGGGCCTGGAGGGTTGACTCAGTGGTTAAGTGCACTGGTTGCTCTTGCAGAGGACCTGGGTTTGGTTCCCAGTGCCCACATGGCAGTTCACAATGTCTATAACCCTAGTTTCATCAAGTTCCAAGGATCTGGTACCCTCTGCTGGCTTCTATGGCCACTGAATGCATGTGGTACACTTACATACATGCAGGCAAGATACTCATACATATAAAACAAAAATAAATATTTTTGAAAAAAAAAAGTAAATGGATTTGTACATGTTCTGATTTACTTACATTCACTGAACAAAAATTCTGAGACTTCTGCACAGGGCATAAAAGTGTTTCCCTTTAAGCAGCTCTTCCTGACAGAGGACCGTCATCCTCTCCAAGGGCACTGTCCAGCAGAGAGGTCTCACTGCACCCTGACAGACCAGGGTGTCAAGGCAAGGCAGCAGGAATTCTCAGTGTGTTATCCATATCTCATCAAAGGCACGGTGAAGCAGTCAGGGCTGGTGACCAGGCCCTCCAGACTCTGACACAAATACTCCTCAAACGGGAGCCTGCCCTGACTTGTAGATGCCCTGATGCTCTCCCAGAGACTAGGGCATGTGACTAAGGAACCGCAGATAACAGGTGCCAGGGGTCAGAGCCGGTGATTCATTGCTGTGCTGGGAGCGAGACAGAAGCACTCTTCAGGTGTGGTTCTGGTTGGGGCGGGAGCGGGGGTGGGGGTGGGGATGGGGGAGTAGGGGGGGTGTCTTTAATGAGCTAGGGTGGTGGCCCGGAAATGCCTAAGCTAGTGGACCAGCCCTGGTGGCAGAGGTATGTTCAGACCCTCCTACAAAAGATGAAGTTTCCAGCCTCAACTTCACCACTGTTAGATAAGTTTGCTTTTGTTTACTTAGTTACTTAGTTGTTTTTTGAGACCAGGTTTCACTCTAGCCCAAGCTGGCCTGAAACTCTGTAGCCCAGGCTACCCTCAAATTCACAGCAATCTTCACTCTTCTTCCTGAGGGCAGAGATTATGAGGTGTATGCCACCACACCCCCTCCCCCAAATTCTCGAAAAGAGAAAGCAGTCAGATATTCTGACACATGCATGCCATCTCAGCCCTTGGGCGACAAAGGCAGGTTGATCACCCCGAGTTCAACACCAGGCTGGACTACACAGTGAGTTTCAGGATAGCATGAGCTACAAGACCCCATTTCAATCAAACCAAAGATAAGGCACCCCTTTCCCCGAACAACATAAATATATGTGAAGCTGCTTTGAGGAAAAAAAAAAACTGTAAAGATGAGAAGGTGTTCCTTTTCCAAGATAAACTGACATAAACCCATGAGTAAACGGAGATGAAATTCCGACCTACTCTGTCATGAAGGCACGGACAAGTCCCACCTGGCTTCTGCTGCTGATCTTGTGGAAGCGCTTTCTCTGGAGCCTGCCTTCTCATCACGTGATAAGTTTCCGCTCCGGGCTGCGTGTTTGGACTTCATTTGTCTCGAAAGGAGAGAAAGGCTAAGTCGTGTAGCTAGAGTTTTCCTGCCTGGCCCACAGTCAGGACAAATCTCTCTCACCCGCCAGTCCCACAGCTGCTCAGACCCAACCAAGTAAACACAGAGACTTATACTGGTTACAAACTGTATGGCCGTGGCAGGCTTCTTGCTGTTCTTACAGCTTAAATTAATCCATTTCCATTAATCTATACCTTGCCACGTGGCTCGTGGCTTACCGGCATCTTCACATGCTGTTTCTCATCATGGTGGCTGGCAGTGTCTCTCTGACTCAACCGTCCACTTCCCAGCTTTATTCTCCTCCTTGTCCCGCCTATAAAGTCGCTCTCACCCCCCCACCCGCTTCAATAGCAGCGTGCACCACAGTACCAGTCGGGAGGAGGCGGCGAGGAGTCTAGGAAAGCGGATGTGGCAACTCACCTAAAAGAAGACTGTTTTTGGAATGCACGTGCTTCCCCTTGGTTCTGTGATTTTTAAGGATGTGGGCTCCTAGGCACTTTCTAGTTCCAGGAACTAAATCAACTGTTTCTGAAGCTAGTTTCTTGGGCACGTTTGAACAAAGAGCAGGCTTACCTGATTCAAGAGGAACCGGCCTTCTGCAAACAGACTTGCGGTCCTGTTTCTTACCATTGGTTCAATTGGACAGGGGATTCTTTTATTTTTTTAATAATTTGCTTGTATTTCACGTACATTGGTGTTTTGCCTGAATGTATGTCTGTGTGAAGGTGTCAGATCCCCTGGAACAGGAGTTACAGAAGTTGTGAGCTGCCAGGTGGGTGTTGGGAATTGAATTTCCTAAGGTTCCAGCCAATTCAACAGCTGGGATGTTTTGTGATAGGGATGTTTGGTTCTCCTCATTCAGTAATGTGATCCTAAAATAGATTAAAATAAAAAGCTTAAAGCCTTTTTGGCTTTCCTGCCTGGCTTACCAGCAGCATAAACCTGGTTAAAATACTTATATGATTGTTTTTGAAGCAATCAAGTCCCTTGCAAAAGTCATCAAAAGCATCACTCGGTAAAGATTTTAAAATGTCTGAAAAAAAAAGTTCTCTGTAGACTTAACAAGGAGCTACCTAGGCGGTTGTTGTTTTTTACTATAAAAATGTAAGGCCATGGGTAGCAGAGTGGAAATCATTTTAATGTTAATTCCAGCATAACAACAAGCATCCTGTGAGCACTGGATTTGGAATGTTAGCTCTCCCTGCTCTGTGGGAACTTTATAGAAAACCTTGCAAAAGTTCACTTCAAAGGAACTAGAAATGCTACCTGAGTTGGGGAGGGAGCAGAGAAACAGCAGGAATTAAGGACAGCCTGGGCTGCTGGAGGGAATAAGAGACCCTTTGTGGCACCTCAGGGTCCATTACATCAGAGATCCCCAGGGAAAGGGTCGACAGCTGGCGAGTTGATGTGAATCCTATGGAACTATTAATTAAAAAGTCACAGCCATGTGGATGGAACTCAAACTGAAAAGGCTTTTTGAGTTTGGAGTGGTTATGAACATGTGAAACATCTATTAGTATCATGACGACACTATTCCAAGGCCCAGCAACATAGTGTCTGCACCCTTTAGATTGTTGTTACTTAAGATTTTTCTCAATTAAATTGGCTCAGATTACTAACAGGGGACAGGTGACAGCAGCTGTCAGGGCCTCACTCAGTGTTATGAGCTCAAAACTGTCCTAAAAAAGAAAGTCTGTGGCTGGGGGGACAGTTCAGTCACTAGAGAGTTTGCCTTCTACAAGTGAAGACCTGAGTTCAACCTTCAGAACCCACACTAAAAATGCTGACTTTGCCGGGCAGTGGTGCTACACGCCTTTAATCCCAGCACTCAGGAGGCAGAGGCAAGAGGATCTCTGTGAGTTCGAGGCCAGCCTGGGCTACAGAGTGAGTTCCAGGACAGCCAGAGCTGTTACACAGAGAAACTCTGTCTTGAAACAAAACAAAAACAAACCGCCAGTTTTAGTGGCACATGTTTATAAACCCAGCGCTGGGGCTGGGGAAATAGGCAGAATCTTGGAGGCTTGCTGGCTAGCCATCTAGCCGACTTGGTGAGCTCTAGGCCAGTAAAAGACCTGCCTCAAAGAAAGAAAATAGCCATGTGCCACCCTAGGCTATCTAGTGCCCTCCATGTACTGCTGTGCACACATAAACATGCATACACGTATAAGTACTGAAAGGTAGTAAGTCTCTCCGCCGAGGCAATAAGCCAATACAAGCTGAATTAGAAATAAAAGACCAGATTTATCAGGCAAAACATTTTCAGGCAACCTTTCCAGCCCCTAGAAATCAGATGGGGAGAGCAGCCAGGAAAAACCACATGGCTGCTCTCTAGAAGGCAGTTTTAATACCCTGTAGGCATGGTCTTGAACAGCTGGGGGGATGGGGGCTGTTTGGCAGGCTTCCTGAGAGGGACGGGGTTCGGAATGTGGAGCTCGGGACTGGGACCAACTGAACACGTACAAAATAAAGGTTGTGTGTGTGTGTGTGTGTGTGTGTGTGTGTGTACTGGGAAGCCCAAGGTTAACATCTGGTGTTTTCCTCAGTTGGTTTCTATGTTACATATTGAGGCACCCTCTGAGCCAAACAGCCATCCTTATCACATCAGCTGTGCCTGCTTTCAAGAATCTACCAGGATCTAACCTGTAGACAGTTGTCATTCCGTCTTAGAAGGGTGGGGTATGTAGGTATTGAGCCTTTGCCTGAACATCTGGCTACTCTTTCAGCCATTTGCATGCAGGTCTGTCCTGTCTCTGGGAGGGGCTAGGGCAAGCGGGGACTCCATTTGCATGTCTATCTGGAAGTCATCATCCATGCTGGGTGAAGACTTACTGGTGTCAATACCCTCTCCTATTGTAATTAAGCCCATTAAAATCACTGGTTCCCCCCCCCCCCCCCAAGGTGAACTATGGTAGAATTGTACTTTGGTTTATTATCAGAACCTTACAAAGAGTGGGTTGACATTATTCTCTTCTTCCATAGAGAAGGAATTTTAGTAATACAGTGTGTCCTGGTTACTTGTTGACTGTTGTGTTGTTTGAATTTTAAAAGGTCTTTTAGAAAAAATCCCGGTACCAGATATTGGCGTAAATGTTGAAAGATCAGAGAGACAAAGGAACAAGCCACTGCCACGTCTTACCTCTAGGACTCTTCAGTCTGAAAAGCCTCAGCCGATAAACCTCTATCCGAAAGGGGTTCCTCAGCCGAAAAGGAAGTTCGAAAAGACAGTTCCTGTCTCTTCACTTATATACCTTTCTCCGCCCACCACATCACTTTCTTTTTAGTGCTGGGATTAAAGGCATGTGACTTCCCAAGCAAAGGCCTGAGATGTCAAATGCCTCCACTGCCTGGCTCTGTTTCTCTCCTAGACTGAGTCAATCTCATGTAGTCCAGGGTGGCTTTGAACTGGCAGAGAACCAGATGGATTTCTGCCTCCTGAGTGCTAGGATTAAAGGTGTGTGCCACTACTGCCTGGCATCTATGTTTGATCTAGTGGCTTGTTCTGTCCTCTGATATTTTAGGCAAATTTTATTAGGTTACACAATATATCACCATACTGTTGTGACAAAATACCATGACCAAAGCAACTTATTAAAATAAATAAAGCCAGCTGGTGGTGGTTCACAACTTTAATCCCAGCACTCAGAAGGCAGAGGCAGGCAAATCTCTATGAGTTCAAAGCCAACTGACCTAGTCTACAGGGTGAGTTCTAGGACAGCCAGGACTAAACAGAGAAACCCTGTCTCGAAAAACAAAAATAAAGAAGTCAATAAATAAAACAGTTCCAGAGAGTTAGAGTGTTATGAATTATGCACACGTGGGAAGCCCCCCCACTGGCCAAGCTAGGATTATCCCACTTGTGCAGGAAACCATGCTGGCATGCTGGGCAGATGCACGCCATGGGGGCATGGTGGTGAAGGCAACAACCAATAATTTACAACCCAGATACTGTATCCACGTGGAGAGTTTATTATTATAACAGAGATGAAGGGAAAGATAGGAAAGAGAGAGATGGGGGGGTTGGGGGGATGGTTCCAGAGGTGCACACCTCGTGGGAGGAAAAGCGAAAGAGAGGAAGGGGTGGAATTTTCCCTTAAAAAGAGGCTTTTACATCAGGATGCAGGTTGGCCCCAAGGGGCGGGATTTCAAGAGGCAGATCAGAATATTAACATAGAGCCCATTGCTATCACGGCAGGAAGCATGGCAGCTGTGGCGGCGCTGGAGCAGTAGCTGAGAGTTCACACTGATCCACAAGCATGAGACAGACAGAGCAGAGCTAACTGTGAATGGCAAGGGCTTTTGAAACCTCAAAGCCCACCCCCAGCGACACACCTCCTCCAACACACTGAGTGTGGCACACTCAGATTCAAAGTAGCTTTGCCGCCTGTGTGAAGCATGCCTTACGTTCAGACCACTGGAAGCAGATACAAAAGGAGAAAACAGCAACACAATGAAGCCGGAATCTTGTATCGGCAGAGCTCAAGCAAGTCATCCCTTCCTCACAAATCATCTCCATAGCCTAGCCATTTGACGCGGCATCACCGAGAAGCTCCTGACCTTGAGCAGCTGAGCCCGCCCCACCCCCATGCCTAGCTCCTCTTGACCTGAAACACTCTGACAGGAAGATAATCGGAAGAGCTGCTTCTGCTACCAGAGGAAGAAAGAAGGGAAGAGAAGGGGGAGGGAAGGAGATCCTCGCTCAAGAACTAAGTCAGTCTTCCCCAAGCCTCAGCAAAACCACCTTAAAAGAAGATTTTCTTTTCGTTTGTTTGAGAGCAGATCTCAAGTTTTCTTCATCTTCAGCCTGCCTCTTCACTTCCTATCTGGCTCCCAGTTATCTACTGAGAGTCTGTGCCCAATTAAAAATGAAATGGAGTTGAGCGAATTAACCATCGTGGTGTGCCCAAATAATGGAATATCATTTAATGCTAAAAGGAAAAGAGCTGGGACAGAGAGGAAACTGAAATGCGTTTTGCTAAGTGTAAGACATCATCGTCTGGCCAGGCAGTGGTGGTGCACAATTTTTTTTTTTTTTTTTTTTTTTTTTGTTTTGTTTTTCGAGATAGGGTTCCTCTGTGTAGCTTTGCGCCTTTCCTGGAACTCACTCGGTAGCCCAGGCTGGCCTCAAACTCACAGAGATCCGCCTGGCTCTGCCTCCTGAGTGCTGGGATTAAAGGCGTGTGCCACCACCGCCCAGCGGTGGTGCACAATTTTGATCCCAGCACTTGGGGGGCGGTGGGTGGGGCAGAGGCAGGCGGATCTCTGAGTTTGAGGCCAGCTTGGTCTACAGAGTGAGTTCCAGAACAGTCAGGTCCACACAGAGAGACCGGGTCTTGAAAAACGAAATAAACAAACAAAAAAAGAAGTCATCTGAAAAGACAGAATTACCGCACAATTCAATAACATTCAAAAAATGCCAAGCCATTGATACTGTACAAAGATCAGGGGGTGCCAATGACTAGAAGGGACAGATGAACAGGCAGAGCACAGATTTGGGGATAGTGAAAATATTCAGTATCACACTGTGCTGCGGAGCGGGGGGTCTATGTCATTATACTTCTATGCAAACTCAGAATTTACAGTGTGAGAATGAACTGTTGTTACCTGTCAGCCATAAGATGTGTCAGTGTGAATCATCTAGTACAAGGTAGCTCCTCCTCTTGTGGGGCTGTTGACAGTGGAGGATGCTGTTTACGGTGGGGGTGGAGGAGTCCAGGAGGAATCTGGACCTTCCTCTGCATGCATGTTCCTGCTAATCTAGAACAGCTCTAAAAAAAAAGAATGTTTTTTTTTTTTAAAAAAAAGGAAGAAATGGCCAGGCAGTGGTGGCCCACACCTTTAGTCCCAGCACTGGGGAGGCAGAGGCAGGTGGACCTGTGTGAGTTCAAGGCCAGCCTGATCTACAAATCGATTTCCAGGACAGGCTCCAAAGATATACAAAAGCCCCGTCTCAAAAAAAAAAAAAAAAAAGGAAGGAATGTGTAAAGAACCAATCAGCTAGGGCTAAAGTGATGTCTCAGTGGTTAAGAACACTGGCTGCTCTTCCAGAGGACCTGGGTTTAGTTCACAGCATACACATGGCTGCTGTGGGATGGTCTGTATGTCAAGTGTGTTGCTGATTGGTCAATAAATAAATCACTGATTGGCCAGTGGCCAGGCAGGAAGTGTAGGTGGGACAAGAAGGAGAATAAAGCTGGGAAGTGGAAGGCTGAGTCAGAGAGACACTGCCAGCTGCCACAATGACAAACAGCATGTGAAGATGCCGGTAAGCCACGAGCCACGTGGCAAGGTATAGATTTGTGGAAATGGATTAATTTAAGCTGTAAGAACAGTTAGCAAGCAGCCTGCCACAGCTATACAATTTGTAACCAATATAAGTCTCTGTGTTTACTTGGTCGGGTCTGAGCGGCTGTGGGACTGGCAGGTGAGAGAGATTTGTCCTGGCTGTGGGCAAGCAGGAAAACTCAAGCTACACATGGCAGCTTATAGCTGTGTGTAAGTCCGGTGCCAAGTATCCAACACCCTCTTCTGGACTTTGAGGGCATTAGGCATGCACACAATGCAAGACACACATGAAGACAAAAACCTGTACACATTAAGTTAATTAACTAATTTAAAGAACCAAACCAACCCATGGCTCCTGATTGACTCATATTGAAGGAGTTGGCTTTCTATGGTTTTTGTTTTGTTTTGTTTTTGTTTGAGACATGATCTCACTCTGTAGCCTTGACTGGGCTAGAACTTGCTACGTAGACGAGGCTAGCCTCAAACTCACTGAGAGAGATCCATCTGTCTCTGCCTCCTGAGTACTAGAATTAAAACATGCACCACCAGGCCCCATGGTGTTTTACATTTTAGTTTTAATCTCAACAAGCTTGGTTTACTACCAAGAAAAGTTTTTCTAAGATGTATAGATGCTAGTTAGTACATGATGCTCCAAGACCTGAATGTCCCAAATATTAATTCACAGGGTAGATGCCTTCAAGCTTGAAAGACTTAGAAATCTTGCTTTTTAAAAAAAAATCAGTTTTTAATAGCATTAGAACTGACTATACTTTAATCGCAGCTTCTCAGTTCATAAGAAGGTTAATAAAATTATCCACTAAAGGTAACTTGAAACAAGTGTTCCCATGACTAATGAGTTGATGATGCTGATGCATCCCTGAGATGAAAGACAGGGTATAAAAAAACTCAATGCCACTGTTGTAATTACTGTTATTGCTCACACACCAGAAGCAAATGCAAGGGCTTTACTAGTTTCTTTTTTTTTTTTTCTTCTTGATAATATAATGAAATAACTGAGGCAGGCTAGCTTCATAAAGACAAGAGAGTTGCTCATAATAATTTCACAGTTTGGGAGGTTGAAAGAGTCAACAGCCTAATACAGACTCTGGCAAGGGCCCCATTTGCCTACCTCACCTCTGGCAGAGGGCCACAGTAGAAGGAAGAAATCACATCTTAAAACAAGAGAGCAGTTGGGTGTGGTGGCACATGCCCATAATCCCAGCATTTGGGAAGTAGAGGCCGGGAGATGAAGAGTTGAAGACCAGCCTTGGCTACATAGTGAGTTCAAAGCCAGACAGGGCCCTGTGAGACCTTGCCTCAGAGTAGCAGGAAGCAGAGAGAGGTGGGACTTACTAATCCTTTCTGAGGACAGTCCCCAAGCTCTCAGAACCTTCAAGCGGGTCCCACCTTGCACACACATAGAGGCATATACACATAAATTAAAATAAATATTTTTGTAAAAAGTGAGTTCCTGCAGGCCTGACTTCAAATTTAGGAGAAAACACCACCAGAGATGCCGTGAAGAAGCCACTGCAGGCATGACGGATGTCCCCAATAATGCTCCTCGGGGTGCTGCCTTCATTTGTTCTGGAGTGGGAGACATTTGGGTCCTCTTTTGTTCCTGCCTTATATAACAGCCTTGCTTTTGGGGGCTGAATGGGGTTCATAGTGGTTCTTAACCCTATTCCCTTTCAGTAAAAAGCTGTGACTCATTCTGTATGTTTCATTGGCGCTAAGGGGAGCCAGGGAGATGGAAGAAACGGACCTATGAGCACAAGTCTAAAGAATAATGAAGTAGATGGTAGCCTGGCAAGGAAGTCAAGTCTAAAGTCCTTTGTCCCCATCTGCATCTGAAGGTTACAAAGATAATATGTTTGTTTTGCTCACAATGGTTTTTGCCAAGAAATCGCATGATGCCCGGTTCAGAGTGAAATTTCAATAAACGTGTCTGAGTGAGTGAATTACACCTCTTTTGATGTCATGGAAACTGAAGTTTGAATTGGATTTTTTGGCACTCAGCAAAATAACCACTTGCAATTTTGCCTCTATTACAGTTATTAGTTGGCTTAAATAGATAGATAGATAGATAGATAGATAGATAGATAGATAGATAGATAGATAGATGTGTTATGTATAGGGTAAGGGTTATGAACATATAAATGCAGGTGCCTTTAAAAGAGGATTTCATGGGGCTGGAGAGATGGCTTAGTGGTTTAGAGCACTTGTTGCTCTTGAAGAGGACCCTAGTTCAATTCCCAGTACCCACACGGTGGCTCACAGCCATCTGTAACTCCAGTTCTAGGGGACCTGATGCCCTCTTCTTACTTCTGTGGGCACTAAACATGCCCATGGCACACATCCATGCAGGCAAAACATTCATACACATAAAATAAAATAAGTCTGAAAATATAAGAGGAGAAGGGATCAGATCCCCTGGAGCCAGGGCCACAGGCCTGTGTGAGCCATCCAACATGGGTGCTAGGAACTGAGGGTCCTCTGCAAGCAGTGTAAGCACTCTTAACCACTGAGCCATCTCTCCAGCACCCCTTTTTGAGATGGGGGGGGGTCTTAAAATTAGCCCAGGCTGAGCGTGAGCTCACCCTTAAGCTTCTGATTGTCCTGTTTGTCCTTCAAGGGTGCTACACTGACAGCCAGGCACCGCCACACCCCCCTCAGTTGTGTTTCCCCTCACCACCCATACACACTTCAGCCTTGGCTTAGGATGCACTGTTTGCCTTGGACATTTGGCCGAAGGACTTGGATCCTTTCACTGTCTCAACATCGTCCCAGCCGAACGCTATTCTCCGTGGAACCCAGCAAGAACTTGGTTGTTAAGTTCCTTGGACTACCAGCCATACATTTTATAAATTAGATATGAATATCACCAATATTGAGTGAGTTCAATAGTACAGCTGTCAGTCACTGCAGGATGCCTCCTCTCCATAATCATAGTTGTCTCTTCGTCTTCTCAAGAAAAGTAGTGTTTTGATTACTATCAGTAATCATGGAGGAACAAGTCTTAAATGACAACAACAACAAAAAAGCCCAAATAGCACCCCAAGCAAATTTGTCACCAGAGCATTTATGAGACTCGAGTGACATATCATCTTCACAAAATATTTTAAATTGAAGAGAAATTGTGTGGGGCAACATTCCTTGAAGTATTAATTAAATGTGATCATTCAGGTAGCTGAGTAGGTCAGCTCACTGCTATTTCCCGGACATTCTGGAGGCCAAATAGAAGGCTCTCCCAGAGTTCAGGGCCAGCCTGGGATACATAGTGAGTTCCAAAAAGAGCCTAAAATTTTTTTTGACATCCTGTCTGAGAGTGAAAGGGAGAGAAGAGAAAGAAGTAAAGAAAGAACACCCAATAAGACTGTTTGAAAAAAATTTACTAATAATTTTTTTTTTTGCTTTTCGAGACAGGGTTTCTCTGTGTAGCTCTGGAGCCTGGAACTCACTTTGTAGACCAGGCTGGCCTCCAACTCACAGAGATCTGCCTGCCTCTGCCTCCCAAGTGCTGGGATTAAAGGCGTGCGTGGTAGTACATACCTGCAATCCAAGCTGAGACTGGAGGATCAACCTCAAATTAGAGGCCAGCCTGGGCTACACAATGAGACCCTTTTACAAACAAAAGTATAAGTAATAATATAAAGACAGTGTGTTTGCATGATGTATGATGTTGTACACTTATAATCCTAGCACTTGGAAGAGACAAAGAAAGACCTGGAGTTGCTGGATGGTGGTGGCGCATGCCTTTGATCCCAGCACTCATGAGGCAGAGGCAGGTGGATCTCTATGAGTTCAAGGCCACCCTGGTCTACTGAGTGAGTTCTAGGACAGGCTCCAAAGCTACACAAAGAGACTCTGTCTAGAAAAAAAAAAAAAAAAAAAAAAAAAAAAGAAAGACCTGGAGTTCAAGGCCATCCTGGCTACAGACATCCTATCTGGATAATATATATGTCATACCTCTTTGGAATTTCATAAAGAAAATGTATACAGTATATTAAGTTGGACCAAGTCTAAGAGTAGTTAAAAGGTACATGTATAACACTGTAATCTGGCCATGAATCTACAGGAGACTGTTGTATTGAAGCAAACATGCCCATCTGGCTGTCTATAGATCTAGTTTAATGAAAGCTACAGAGTATCTAGCACCTGCTGAAATCATGCCATGGTATCATTTTTAATTAGCACGACCTGCTCTATCATGGTCAAGGTTCAAATGAGTCCACATTTCCCATTAATAGTTAATCATTGAGACTCTACTGGCTCATATATATATATATATATATGTATATATATATATATATACATATATATATATATATGTATATATATATATACATATATATATATATATGAAATCTCTTTTCTCTCTCCAAGGTTCTCCCCTCACTATCAAGGGGTCCCACAGTCCAGTCCAGCTTAGAGCTGCTTCCAAACATCTTGTGAAAGAGCCTGGGGAATCTGATTCATCCCCCGGCGTCACATTTTCTGAGGTTGCAGCTTCTCAAATGTGGCTGTTTGTCATGGCTGTGCCACGATCCTCAAAAGAACCACTCGAACTGTCAATCCCAAAGATAGAAGGAGAAAGACCACCAACCCAAATCATCATGGCCAAATTAATTAAAGCAAGTAATTCATTAAAGCAAGTTTTTTAAGTCATGTACATGGGCTGCCTCCCCCTAAGGCGGAGTTCAGGAGATCAGCATTCGATGTGAGGAAGACAAGGCTCTTATATCAGGGGGAAGGGGTTTCTAAATGGGGGAAAATAGGTGGGGTCACAGCAGCAGAACATAAACAGGTAGTCCAAACGAAGTAATCATAGGGGGTCATTCAACCTTTTGAAACAAAGGTCGGGTTGCAAGATGGTTATAAATAATATTTTGAAACAAAGACATGGTTACCGTTTCCTGGAACAGGCAGTACAGATCCATTTGTACTTAAGGTTACAGGTGGGGCATAGCCCAATCCTTGAGAAACAGAAGTTTAATCATAAACAGGAATGAACCTAGTTTGTCTTTACTATAAGATGACTTTTAAGCCTAAGACGGAGGGAGGCTAATTCTTCAGAACCAGCTCTCTGAAGACTAGATCCTTGACACTAGCCCTAGGAGAGTCAGGGTCAGTCTGCTCTTTCCTCCCTAGCCAGATTTTCCTGAAGACCATTTTAGTCCCATAAAGAGAATTTAAACTCTCTAAGAACAGGGATTCTAGTTACTTTGGGGGGGGGGGGTGTGTGGTTATGGGGTGAACAGTACTCATCTGAACCTTGAACATAATAGAGCAGATCATGCTAATTAAAATAATACTGTGCCATGAGAACTAGACCAACATACATGCAGATGAAACCAAAAAAAAAAAAAAAAAAAAAAAAAAAAAAAAAAAGCCGGGCGGTGGCAGCGCACGCCTTTAATCCCAGCACTCAGGAGGCAGAGGCAGGTGGATCTTTGTGAGTTCGAGGCCAGCCTGGTCTACAGAGCAAGATCCAGGAAAAGGCGCAAAGCTACGCAGAGAAACCCTGTCTCAAAAAAACCAAAAAAAAAAAAAAAAAAGAAAGAAAGAAAAAGAAACCCTCTTATACATAACATAATTGAATTTTAAAATATTTTAAGTGTACATAACAGCTAAGAAGTTACTCTTAATTTTCTACTTTTTGTCATTTAACTTTCTGGACATTTTCAAAAATTTATTTAAAACACTTTCTATTTATGTGTACATGTAAATACATCTTTGTGAATGCATGCCAGATGTGT
Organism: Peromyscus californicus insignis; assembly: GCF_007827085.1. Classification (NCBI taxonomy): domain Eukaryota; kingdom Metazoa; phylum Chordata; class Mammalia; order Rodentia; family Cricetidae; genus Peromyscus; species Peromyscus californicus. The sequence continues at coordinate 31,485,357 of NW_026294514.1, forward strand.
TCAGGTACCTGCAGAGGCCAAAAGATGGTATCAGATCCCCTGGAATTGGAGTCACAGATGGTTGTGAGCTGCCGGATGTGTGATCTGGGAACTGAACTTGAATCCTCTGCAAAGGCGCCAAGAATTCCATCTATACACTTTTAATAACCACTCCACTTCAGAGGCCCTCTTCTCGGAACAAAATTATGAATGAAATATGCGTTATGACTAAAATACAGTGGCAAGTCGTGGAATCTTGTTGCAGATGGGCTACAGTTAGATTTCTGTCCTTCATGCTTGGTGAATCTTGTTAGTTTGACTGTGTTCAGATAAAGACTTAATACATGAATCAAGCATGAACTAACCAAAGAACCCCTTTAGTAATCTTTCTACCAACTTTTAAAGGTAATGTTTTTAGATTCTGCATCTTCACAGTAATGTTTTAAAACTATGTGATCATAAAGAGGGAGTCTGGTTTTTATTCTTCTCTTCCATTCCCATGCCTGTATTCCTCAACCTCCAGGAGTCCAAGTTGATTCTTCTTCTTTTTTTTTTTTAACTTAAAATCTTATTCATGGGAACAGAGTTGTCTTTTGGATTCCAAGAATTAAACACTGGTGTTTGGAGTGGGCATGTATCTTTTTCTTTTCAAAAAAAAATTTCTTGGTCAAATTCAACGACTCTCGCTTTCAATGCAGCGTGAAAGACTGTGGAACCCCATGTTCGTAGTTCTAAATAGTTTGTATACAGTTTCCAATGGTCTGTTAAGCAGTATTTGTTAAGCAAGGAGCTATGCAAACTCAAAAAGTTTCTGTCGGGGTCTATAGAAAACCCTTCAGGGTGGACGCTCTGCCATGGTATCTACATCCATTCCAGGTAAGTCTTTGAAAACACTGTAGAAGGCTGGCAAGACGGCTCATGAAGTAAAGACATCAACTGCAAAGACAGACAACTTGAGTTCTGTCCTTGGGACCCAGACAGCGGAAGGAGATAATCAACCCCAGAAACTGACCTTCTCTGATGTCCACCTTCATGCTGTGGTACTCGTGAGTCCCCATTTATACACACACACACAGAGAATAAATCAGTGGGGTTTTTTGTTTGTTTGTTTTTGTTTTTTTTTTTTTAATTAAGAGGCTGGAGAGATGACTCAGTGGTTAAGAGTACTTACTGTTCTTTCAGACAGAGTTGGTTCCCAGCACCCCTGTCGGGCAGCTCATACTCAACTGTAGCTCACGCATCAGGGGATGAACACCTCTAGCCCCCATGAGCACCTGCACTCACATGCATATGCCCTCAAACAAACCCACAGAGATACACATCATTAAAATAATACAAAGTAAATCTTGGGAGGAAAAAAGGTTTTAAAATATTTTAGAAGTTTATTTTTGCCAGGATGGTGGCTCACACCTATAATCCCAGCACTTGGAAGGCCAAGGCAGGATTGTAGGCAAGGAAGAAATAACACTCATTGTATTAATTAGGACTTTTTACAATGATGAACAGCCCTAATTTAGATAGTGAAGGGGATCTATTGGCCCATATAATTAAAAGTCTACAAATATATAGCCTTTAGACAAGGTCTAAACTCACAGTCTGTCCATCATAGAGGAAATCTGTCTTCTTCAGGCTATTGTTTCTGCTGGGCACCTCACCACCCTCCATGCCTCCGAGTAGCTCTGGGTAGCAAAATAGCTGCCAGCTTCTTGGACCTCCTGCCTTCACACCATACTTCCAGGGTATCTAGCTCCTTCCCAAGCCTTAGATTTTATCTTCTCTCATGAAAATTGGGTAACCAAGCAGAGTGTAGTGGCCCATACCTGTAATCTCAGCTCTCAGAAGTCTAGGGCAGAATGATAGCTTTTATTTAAGACTAGCTTGGGCTACAGAGGAAGACCCTATCTCAAAAATGAAAATAAAATAAGTAAGCCGGGTGGTGGTGGGGGGGGTGGCGGTGGTGCACAGCTTTCATTCCAGCACTCGGGAGGCAGAGGCAGGTGGATCTCTGAGTTCAAGGACAGCCTGGTCTACAAAGTGAGTTCCAGGACAGCCAAGGATACGCAGAGAAACCATGTTTTGAAAAACAAAAAAACAAAATAAACAAACCAAAAAACCAAAAAGAAAAAAGAAAGAAAACAACGTAAACAAAATAAAAAGTGTAACTTTCCCATCCCTGAAACCATCCCGGCAGGAATGTTTTTGTCCCTCCCTTTGGCTATTAAAATATTGAAACAGGGCTGGAGAGATGGCTCAGAGGTTAAGAGCACTGACTGTTCTTCCAGAGGTCCTGAGTTCAATTCCCAGCACCCACATGGTGGCTCACAACCATCTGTAATGAGATCTGGCTCCCTCTTCTGTATACATAATAAATAAATAAACCTTTAAAAAAATATTGAAACAATAAACCCAAGGAATTGGCCTCTGCCCAGGAATCTCCTGGGAGGAAAAGCAACGGCTGAACCTGCTATCAGTTAGAGGAGGAACCCATCTAGTGGGAAGGGGTTTGCCGCAGTGCTGACGGCTTACCTGAGGACCTTCCAGGTGAGACCAGAGCTGAGACAATGATGGACGAGGCCACAACTGGACCAGGACTGCTCAGTGATGCACAGCTCCTGCTTTGTATTTAAACCTACACCTCATGCCTGAATCAGGAAGATGGACTTGTGATCACTGGCCTTCTATTACTTGTCTGTTTAATCAGCCTATCCAGGACAGGTGCCCAAGCCTAGCTTGCTAGGACTTTCACGGCTGAGGCTCTGACCCTCACAATTTCAGAAACATCTTTCCTGAAGCATTCTTTGCAGGAATGGGTGAATGATCTTAGATCAACCACTTCAAATCCCTTCCCAGAATGAGGATGATCCCTTGGTAGAGCTCCAATCCCCACCCTCCCACAAAGACAGAAGATGGGATAACAGAGGAAGAAGGAGTGATCGCCTTTCTCTTCCCTTGGTATTCTTTTCTGTTGCCTTCCTCCTGAAGGCTTGAGGATGTAGAAAATAGCTACCCAGGCAGGGCGTGGTAGATCACACCCATGTCCCAACACTCAGAAGGCGGAAGCAGGCGAGTTTCTGGGAGTTCAAGGCTAGCCTGGACTACAGGATGAGGCTGTGCAGATGTTAGAAGTCTGTATACTCTTTGATCTGTCCCTCTAGAGTAAGTAGTATGTTGTCTCAGTTTCCATAAAGTAAGACAAAGTTGGTAACTGTGTTGGTTTGAATGAGAATGGCAACCTTGGCTTAACTTTTTGAATGCTTGGGCCACTGTTGGTGAACTGTTTAGGAAGGATTAAGAGGTGTGTCCTTGTTGGAGGAGGTGTGTCACTGGGGGTGAACTTGGAAATTCTAAAAGCCCAGTCACTATCTCTGCCTCTGGGCCTCTGGATCAGATGTAGGCTCTCAGCTACTGCTCCAGCACCATGCCTACCAGCCTGCTGCCGTGGTCCATGTCACGGTGATGATCGTGAACTAACCTGAGACTGTAAGCAAGCTGACAATCAAATGCTTTATTTTATAAGTTACCTTAGTCATGGTTTCTCTTCACAGCAATGGAACAATAACTTAAGTCAGAGTCCTTCTGTTACTATGACTCATTCAACTATGATTTATATTATTTCACATGCACATTCAGTATACATCTATGTGCCTAGTGTTGTGTTTTGCTTCCTATCTTCTCTTAGGACTGGGTGTGCTGTCCTTGGCTGAAGGAGCTGGACCCAGGCAGAACCAGTATGGGGAGAGGGGATGGGTGCAGAAGAGATGTTCCAGGAAGAATTTTCTGTGCTAGCAGGCAGGTCTGCCCAGAGCTTTTCTTATAGAAATGTAACTACCTACACCCACTTTTACCTAGAAATGCCTAGGGATTTTTCAAGGTTGTTAATTAGCTATTCAAGGATCCGTTTTAAGAGGCTCCTATTTTCAAACCAGGTATCTTATAATGATATTTTAAAATTCTCTTCTTCACTAACAAAGGTAATCACTGCCATTTAGTGAACGCCTCCTAGGCACACCATTATTCACTTGACTTACACTGTTGTTAATTCTTCACAACAAACCTCCAAAGTAGGAATTATAATTTTGCCACCGTCGACTGAAAGCATAGTCTAGGGTGGAGTTCAGTTGGTAAGGATCATGTGTATCCCAGGCTGGCTTCAAATCCCTATGCTGGTAAGATGACCGTGACCTGTTCCTTCTGCCTCTACCTCCCCAACGCTGAGAGTTGAGCTGTCACACCCAGCTTCTTCAGTGGTAGAGATCAAACTTTGTGCCTGCAAGGGACGCAGACATTCTACCACCTGAGCTACATCTCCAGTCCAAGTGTACCTTTTTAAAACCTGTGACTGCTGTTCCCAGAGCCCATGATCCTTCGTGGCTTCAGCCAAGGTTCTTACCACCACCATCACAGCTCTCCTGTCTGATGCCTGCCACAACTTAAGGCAAACCCCACATAACCCTCCTCCTGCAGATGCCTGCTCATCCCCCCACCCTTCCCCTCAGGCTGGGGTAGGAAGATGCCCAGCCAGACTCCAAGCAACACTGCCTGCAACTGTGAGGAGCTGAGCCTTCTGGGACAGCCTTAGGGCAAGAGCCCAAAATGAGTACTCCAGGCTTCTGTCTTGAGGGTGGCTGGCTCAGGGAAACATTCTGAACCCTTCTCAGGAAGGCCTTTTTAATTAGTGTTTTTTTTTCTTTCATATTTTTCTATCATCTTCTGGCTACTCCAATGGTCCCTGTTGGCCTACCCTAACCTACCTTCCTTCCTTCCTTCCTTCCTTCCTTCCTTCCTTCCTTCCTTCCTTCCTTCCTTCCTATCTATCTATCTATCTATCTATCTATCTATCTATCTATCTATCTATCTATCTGTTTATGGTTGTTCAAGACAGGGTTTCTCTGTGTAGCTCTGGCTATCCTGAAACTCTCTCTGTAGACCAGGTTGGCCTTGAACTCAGAGATCTGCCTGCCTCTGCCTCCCTAGTGCTGGGATTAAAGGCATGTTTTACTGCTGCCACCCAGCTTGGCTTACCCTAACTTTAAGTCATTCAACAATATCACCTCCCAATTAAACTACCTACACTCAAATCCTACCTCTTTTTGGGGGATATCCAAACCAAACCAATGACAATTAGGACATAATATACCCAGGAGGAGGAATAGACTCTTCCCAATTTCAGCACACACACACACACACACACACACACACACACACACACACACACACACACACACACACACACACAGTGGGGGAAAATGAGGGAGGGAGGGAGAGTGTGAATTCTGATAATCAGCTAAGGATAAAAATTAAGACTGTCTTTCCATCAAAAATATGTTCCTTGATTCTGACCTTTTCTCCCAGTTTTGGGCTATATGGTACAGATTTATTCTAAATGTGCCCTCACCATAGTCAGTCAACAGGTTCAAGTGCAAAAAGAGTCTCCTAGAACAGTATGAGAAAATGCCAAGCTCTTGAACTAAAACAAGTGTAGATTCAGGTCTCTCTGTTACTGAGTGGGACATGGTGGCCCCCTTGGGAGTTGAGGTTTAAGAAGACCAGGAGTTCAAGGCCAGTCTTGGCTACATAAGCAATGTGGACTATAAATAAAGCAAGCCAGCAAACAGCCATAACAACAACAGAGCCCTAATGTCCCCCATTGGCTCAGCCCAGCTTCAAGTCATTAGACAGCATTTCTTTATAGTTACACTACCTGTCCACATTCTAGAGAGCAAGCTTTTTCTTAAACAATCTTGACTTTGAGTTTTTCCCCAGTTCACCCCTTTCCTTTGATTTTTTTTTGGGGGGGGGGTTGTGGGTTTGTGGAGGATCACGCTCCTTGGATGCTGGCAGAAATAACAGCCTTGGAAACCATGTCCCATCCAGTGGTTTCCCATCATCTTGCTATGGACCCATTTTCTTCTCATGGCTGCCCCTTTCTCTTTTCGTGTCCTTGTTTGGAGTCCTGCCACAGGTTGGGTTCTCTGCCAGTCTACTCGGAGTTCATTCTTCAGTAATGCTGGGTGGGGGTGAGAGAAAAGGGCAAGTCTGGCCAGAGGGCGGGAACAGACACAGTCAGCTGCGGGAAGAACTTGTTCCACACCCTGCCCAGAGCTGGTAGGGTTCTTCACAGTCTTCTATGACCGGGCCAAAAGCTCAACCTTGATGACCCCCTTGTAGACTGCTCTAAGACATAGTGGCCTTGGGCCTGGGGACTCAAGTCAGCTCAGACATTCCTATAAAGGACCACAGAGGGTGAACAGCTGAAAGTCATTCCCGCAGCTGAGGAGATACACTCTTCAGCCTGAGGAGAGGCAGGGAATCTGAGAAGTGTGTCATCCACCCATCTTCTCTTCTATTGCTTTATCTCCTACCATTCATCCTCTCACACCTTCATCCTAAGTAAACTGTCTACAGAGCTTTGAGATAAAAAACCAAATACCTAGCAGCATCCTTCAAAAGCCAAACAAATTGGAAAACATAAAAATCATGCTATAAGATGGTCCTATTTTTTTTACAATGTTTTTTATTTTTCCCTCAGTTTTTAAAAATATTTCTCTTTTTACAAATTTTTATCTTGGGAGAATAGAGTGAGGCTTGATGGGGTAAAACCCGGGAATCTGAGGCAGGAGGATTGTGAGTTTTAGGTCATCCTGAGAAACCTAGTAAGGCCCTGCCACAGACAAACAAAAAAAAATGATACTTTTTTTTTTTTTTTTGGGTGCTCCCAAGTACACTTTGGAAACCTAAGGCATTCTTTTCTAGATACACTAAACTTAGTAAATTTATAAGAAATGGAAACTACTTTAAAAATAAACCTTGAAGCAAACTGAAAATAAAGAGGATTTTCCTTCTGAACCAATTCTAAAGGTCAAGGGGGCCCAGAGGCACTGTCCGTGAAAGGTCTCAAGACTTCTTAAGAACCAGAAGATTGGAATGACAGATGTCCTCGTGTGTGACAAGGTTGTTAAGTAGCTGAGGGCATACTAGACAGGCTTCTGGTTAGAAACTTAGGTATTACTTTTTATGAACTCTAAGTGTGTTCTAAGGTCCTTCAGACTGTTTGTATTGGCGCATGGCCAGCCTGTGCAGAGGAAGAACACAATTTTAAGTCACTATTACAGGCTGAGTTGTGTTCTGTCCCCCAGTCCCCTCCCCAGAAAAGGATAGGAAAAATATACTGGAGTAGTAGCTACCTTTATTACAGAATGCATCTTTATTTGGACATGGGTCTTTTAAAAGGATTTAAATATATATATATATAGGGTCACATGTAACCTAGGTTGGCCTTGAGCACCCTAGGCAGCTGCAGATGACTTTGAACTTCTGATCCTCCTGCCTCCACCTCCTAAATGGTGGGATTACAGGTGTGTAAGATCACCACTCTTGGTTTTATACAGTGCTGAAGTTCAAACCCAGGGCTTTATGCATGCCAGGTTAGCCCTCTAACCAACTGAGCTAAATCACCAGCCTCTTTCCATGTCTTTAACAAGGCATATGTGATGTGTGTGTACATGTGTGTACTTGTGTGTGTCTGTGTGTATTTCTCAGAATTGAACCCAGAGCCTTATGTATGCTAGGCAAGAACTCTACCACTTAATCTTTAAGTAAGATAGACTTTTTTTCTTATTATTTTATTTGTGTGTGTGTGTGTGTGTGTGTGTGTGTGTGTACACGGGCACATGCTTGTAAGAGTGTCTCAGTGCATACATGCCCATGAGTAGCAGTCAGAAGACAACTGTGAGAATCTGCTCTTTCCTTCTGCCATGTGGGTCCTTAGGTTGTCAAATTTGTCGTAACCCCTGACCCATCTTGCCAGCCCCAGACAGACTCTTTTTTTTTTTTTTTTAAAGATTTATCTATCATGTACACAGTGTTCTGCCTACATGCCAGAAGAGGGCACCAGATCTCATTACTGATGGTTGTGAGCCACCATGTGGTTATGGGAATTGAACTCAGGTCCTCTGGAAGAGCAGTCAGTACTCTTAACCTCTGAGCCATCTCTCCAGCCCCCAGACAGACTCTTTATAGAAGGTAATCAAGTTCAAATGTATAACTGGTGTCCTTTAAAAGGGAAACTTTGGAGCCTATAATAGAGCCTCATCATACCTAAAATCCAGCACTTTGGCAGCTGAGGCAGGAAGATTGTCAGTTTGAGGCCAGCCAGGGCTACATGATGAGAAACACTCTCAAAAACTAACTAATTAGCAGCTAGAGAGATGGCTCAGTGGTTGACCTGGGTTCGATTCCCAGCACCCACATGGTGGCTCACATCCATCTATAACTCCAGTCCGGGGGGCCCCCCCCCCCCCCATACCTTCTTCTAGCGTCTGCAAGTACCAGACATACACACAGGCAAAACATCCATGCACATAAAGTGAAAAAAAATTAAAAATAACATATATAAATAAAAAAAAAACCCTGAGTTTTTATAAAAATTTAATTAAGTGAAATAAAAAGTAAATTTGGACACAAAGACAGCTCTAGAGAGACACCATTGTAAGGGACACCGGGAGAGTTTTGTCTACAATCCAAGAAACATGGAGAGGAGAAAGGACACAAAACACGTTTTCTCTGGATTCTTCGAAAGGAGACAATTGCGTTGTCGCCTTTATTTTGAACTTGTAGCTTTACTTCCTGTTGTGCAAGTCACCTGTCTGGTAACGCTCTGCTAAGGCGGCCCCAGGAAGTGAAGATCACTGCTCCAATAGCACCTTGTCAGGCAAGCCTCGGACAGCTGTGAAGGCAGCTGGACTGTGGAATGGACATGACTGCGGAGCCGTCTTTGGGCAACTGACTTTTATTTCTCCAGTCTGTTTTCTCTTGTATAAAATAAGAAGCTTAGCAGTATCTACCAAAGAGGCTTTTTGAATGTGAAAGGACCCAATAAAATCCTTCCTTTCCAGCTACTTTTCAATTCAAGAGTATCACCCGAGGCCCCTTGGCCACACTCCAGCAGACACTCACCGTGCAGCAAGCCATCAGTACCAATTATTAATGTTACTGTCACTTCTGCTCAGCTCTCAGTGACAAAGGCAGTTCCATCTCCTGAAACAAAGCTACTAATTATCTTATGTATCGAGGAAGTTAGAAGCCAGAAATCTAACCGTGGAGAAAGTACCCAGCTTGTTTGTTAAGACAAGCCATTGTGCACAAGCCTTCTGAGGATGTTAACCATTAGTTAGCCGTACAGGTCAGGTTTACAGAGTCATCCAGTGGGGTACCAGCCTCTTTTGAGTAAGATATTACTATTATTATTAAGAGATTTAGCTGGGTGGTAGTGGTGCACGCCTTTAATCCCAGCACTCGAGAGGCAGAGCCAGGCGGATCTCTGTGAGTTCGAGGCCAGCCTGGGCAACCAAGTGAGTTCCAGGAAAGGCGCAAAGCTACACAGAGAAACCCTGTCTCGAAACAAACAAACAAACAAAAAGATTTATCCATTGTCATTTTATGTATATGAGTGTTAGCCTGCGTGTATGTATTGGCACTATATGCATGGTTGGTACCCACAGAGGATGTCAAATGCCCAGATCTGGACTTACAGACGGTGGATGGTTTTGAGCCACTGTGCATTCTGGGAACTGAACCTAGGTCCTTTGCCAAAGCAAGTAAGTGCTCTTAACTGCTGAGTCATCTCTCCAGCACCTGGATATTATTGTTTTAAGTGGATATTTTAGGCCATTTAGCCATCCTTGGTTTATATGTCACAGAAACTTTCAAATAACACCCAAGCATTACAAAATTAAGTATAGGTGGTAATGGGGGATTTATGAAGGCAACTCCATGTAGTTAAAAGGGAGGTTTATTTGGGGGTAACTTACAACAAGTAAAGGGATAGGTTACAGGATCCAGGAGAGGTGAAATGCAGTCCAGCGGTGTTCTCTGGAGAACTCTGCTCGGTCTACCATCCAGCATCCAGGATCTCTAGGGACAAAGAAAAACAGCACATCTTAGGTCTTAAGGTCTCTCATCTCGGCCCCGCCTCAGGGGCAGGTCATAGGTAGGTGTGACAGTTACTAGAAGCCTCACTGAGGGTAGTACTTCCAGGTCAAAGCTGGAACAGCTACCCACTACAAGATGGGCTTTAGATGATTGGAGCAATCCATTCCTCTTGGATAGATGGAGAAATCAAAAGCCATTTATGAGATATTACCTCTCCCCTAGGACGGATTAAATTAAAACATTGGGGGAAAAGACACGTGGAATGTGGAGAAAGTCAAAGCCTTGAGTTTGCCGGTGAAAATTTAAGCCGTACAGTGCCAAGGACAAACACGGTTGAGTGATTCCTTAAAAGGCTTCAGTAAAGAATTGCTGTATGACCTGGGAACTCCTGGGTACGCTCCTGGAAGAACTGAAACAAGGCCTAAAGCAGAGGCTGCTGCAGGTCAGAACTCACGGCAGCTTCACTCACGGTCGGTAAAGGCAGAGGCGACACAGGTGGCCATCAGCAGATGACAGGGCCGAGAAAGGAGAAGTAGCTGCCCGCGGCATCACATGTGGCTGTAGAAAGGGAGGAGGTTCTGATGCAGGCTCCACCCAGGTGCCATGCCAAGTGACATAAAGCAGGTGTAAGAGTGACATGGCTGACTTCATTTATAGGTTAGCATCCAGGGCTGGTGTCCTAGTCGGGATTATCATGGCTGCGACGAAACACCATCAACCAGAAGCAAGCCCGAGAGGAAAGGGTTTGTTTTGCTTTTACTTCCAGATTGTAGTCCATCATTGAAGGAAGTCAGGGTAGGAACTCAAGCGGGGCAGGAACCTAGAGGCAGAAGCCAATGCAGAGACCATGGAGGGGTGCTGCTTACTGGCTTGCTCCCCACCGCCTCCCCCCACCCCCAGTTTGTTCAGCCTGCTTTCTTATAGAACCCAGGACCACAGGGGTGGCCCCAAGCACAATGGACTGCTTACTCCACACCCCCTCATCAATCACTAATTAAGAAAATGCCCCACAGGTTTGCCTGCAGACCAAGCTATGGAGGCATTTTTCTCAATTGAGACGCCCTCCTCTCAGGTGGCTGGAGCTTGGGTAAAGTTGGCCTAGAACTATTCAGCAGAGCTGGAGAGATGGCTCAGCTCTTAAGAGCCCTTGTTGCTCTTGCAGAGGACCCAGGTTCAATGCCCAGAACCAACATCGTGAGAGGAGAGACCTGACTCTGCAACTGGTCTTCTGACTTCTACACGCATGTTATGTTACTCACCTCCCCTACCCTCAGAATCAATAAGTCAATGAAAACGTAAAAATAAAACAGGACAGATGCTTGCAACTTGTGAGATGGCTCCGTGGTTCTGAGAGCTTAACGCTCTTGCAGGGAACTTGAGTTCAGTTCCTGGCACCTACGGTAGGTGTGGGGTGGGCAACAACTTTCTGCAACTCCAGCTTCAAGGGATCCCATGCCTCTGAACTCCATGGGCACTTACACTTATGTGCATGTACCTACACACCTACATACATGATTAAAAATGACATGAATAAAAAATATTTTTAAGAGTTCAAAAAATACAGATGTTTGTATGGCTGCATCAAGCTTGTTTGGAGTTTTCCGGGGATTCAAATTTGGGTCATGAGGTTTGCATGGAGAATACTTTTACCCCCTGAGCCATCTCCGCAGCCTCAAACACGTTTTGAAAACAGTAGCGAAGTTGCACAATATTGCCTGTTGTTAACGACAATCAAATATCTACTTTTAAAAGACCAATTTTGGAGCTGGGGTGGTAGAGCGCTTGCCTAGCATTTATGAAGCCTTGAGCGTCATCCCCATTACAGCACAGACCGGGTGTTGTAGTGTGCATCTGCCATCTTTGTGTTCAGGAGGCAGAGGCAGGGGGACTGCTCTAAGTTTGTCTGGTCTACATAGTAAGTTCCAAGCTGGCCAGGGTTATATAGAGAAACCTTTTGTTGTTGTTGTTGTTTTGTTTTGCTTTGTTTAAAACAACAAAAAGGAAAAAAAAGGAAAAAAAAAAAAAAGCCGGGCGGTGGTGGCGCACGCCTTTAATCCCAGCACTCGGGAGGCAGAGCCAGGCGGATCTCTGTGAGTTCGAGGCCAGCCTGGGCTACCAAGTGAGTTCCAGGAAAGGCGCAAAGCTACACAGAGAAACCCTGTCTCGAAAAACCAAAAAAAAAAAAAAAACAAAAAAACAAAAAGGAAATTGAGTTTTCCCAGGAAGTCCATCTGAATATTTATGAAGAACAGATTCTTGTAACCAATATATAGAAGGTGTATATAATGACATCCGGAGAGCCAATATGCAGAAGCGAGCCCAAAGCCCTTGGTAACAATGCATAGGGGAATAGAGAAAAGTACATTACATCAATGAACCATAGCTGGCTATTCTATTGGAGCCAGAGCAGAGAGAGGAATCAGACCATGTTTCAAAAGAAAAAAAATTCTTTTTTATTTATTTATTTTGTTTTTTTAAGACAGGGTTTCTCTGTATAACAGCCCTGGCTGTCCTAGAACTCACTCTGTAGACCAGGCTGGCCTTGAACTCAGTGAGATCTGCCTGCCTCTGCCTCCCAAGTGCTGGGATTAAAGGCGTGTACCACTACCCCCAGCAAGAAGAAGACATTCTTAGCTTTCTGGTAAGATGGAATGTCTCACTGCATGCTTGTAGGTCTGGCCCTGTGCTGGCTGGTTTTTGACACAATCTAGAGACATCTGAAGGAGGAGACCTCGGCTGAGAAAAATGCCCCCATATCATCAGGCTATAGGGCATTTTATTAGTTATTAATGGGGGACTCAGCCCATTGTGCAGGGAGCCACCCCGGGGAAGATGGTCATGGGTTCTATAAGAAAGCAGACTGAAAAAGCCATGGGGAGCAACTTGTCTACCGCCTCTGCATCAGCTCCTGCCTTCAGGTTCCTGCCCTGAGTACCTGTCCTGACTTCCTTTGATGATAAGCAGTGATATGGACATGTAAGCCAAATAAACCCTTTCCTCCTCAACTTGTTTTTGGTCATGGTGTTTCATCACAATAGAAACCTTAACTAAGACATTTCCCTCTCCTCCTTTCCTTCCCCTCTCTCTTCCCTCCCTCCCTCCTTTTCTCCCTCCCTTCCTCCCGTTCCTTCCTTTCATTTGTTGTTTTGACACAGGGTTTTGCTATGTAGACCAGGCTGGCCTTGAACTACAGATAGTCCTTCTGCCTGAACTTCCAGAATGCCGAGATGGACAGTGTGAGCTTCTATGCTTGGTTTTGTGTTTTTTTTTTTTCACTCTTAATCCACTGGACTCAGATGTTGCTGATCCACATTTTCGTGTTCCATACCAGTGGTTCTCAGTCTTCCTTGTGCTGCGACCCTCATGTTCCCAACCACAAAACTATTTTCATTTCTACTTTATAACTGCAATTTTGCTACTGTTATGAATTGTGACGTAAATATCTGCTATGCAGGATATCTGATTTTCGACCCCCAAAGGGGTCGAGACCCATAGGTTGAGAACCACTGTTCTATATACTCCCACCCACTGCAGAAAAGCACAGTGCTGATGCTAATGCCTGGTGCCTAATCCAGCAGCCACCCTGTGGCCTGATGTCAGCTGTGGTTCTAGCCCTGAACTCTGACCATGCTGTCCATTCTGTATCTCCAGATGGAGGCCCCCAACTGTGTTCAGCATCTTCTTCACACACGTGGGCTTCCATTTGAATGACAACAACCGGCCAGTCACTCAAACCAGTAACCTGGTAACCATCTCTACCCTCCCTGCTTCTCTTCCGTTTGCATCCTTCTCCCTTTTCCGCCCCTGCCAATCTCACATCCTCTCCACTGCTCATTCAATTTCTCTCTCCCACTTTCAGTGTGCAACACCTAATTCCTCCTTCCAGAACCTGTGCAGACTGCTTGTTTCCAAGTCAAGTCTCCTGCAAGCTACTCTCCGAGTGTGATTGTGCTTCAATAAACTAACAAAACCACACCTGGCTGTGTTTTTCTGTTTGTCTCCTACTTAAGAGCATTTAGTGGCTAATGCTTACTCACAAGCTACAGTTCAAGCATTCCAGCCAGACTGGCTCGCAAGTCCATTCATGTTCTTTCCCACATGTTCTTAGGCCATTTTCCTCCATCGCCTAAGAAATAATTACATTGATTGACTTGACATTTCAGACATGCGCCCTGGCTTCTGTGCCTTGGCCCTTACTGTGGGCTCAAACTAGTCGGTTCACTTCCTTGTCTTCTACTCTTGCATGCCCTTAGGGACTTGGCTCAAATATCATCTCTTAGAAGTACACCCTCAGCACTCAGATCTGATTCCCACTCTTCTCCTTCGTGGCCCTCTTTTCTCAGCCTATGCTAAACTTTACATCTTCTCATACTAATTTTCTTGTAAGTACCCTTTCTAGGTTAAATATTATAAAGGTGTGCTGGTTTGTTTGTGGTCAGCTTGACCCAAGCTAGAGTCATCTGGAAAGAGGGAATCGCAATTGAGAAAATGCTGCCATCAGGTTGGCCAGTAGGCAGTTCTGTGGGGGCATTTTCTTGATTAATGATTGATGTAGGAGGGCCGGTAGGCAGTTCTGTGGGGGCATTTTCTTGATTAATGATTGATGTAGGAGGGCCCAGCCCACTTTTGATGGTGCCCCCTCTGGGTAGATGATATTGGTTTGTACAAGAAATCTGAGCAAGACACAGGGAGCAAGTCAGTAAGGAGCATTCCTCCACAGGCTCTCTCTGCCTTACTTCCTGACTCTAGGGTCCTACTTGAGTTCTTGGCCTGACTTCACAGTGCTAATCTGTGATCAGGGCTGATCAGCATGCCAAATAAAGCAAACTCCCTTCCCCTGCCCTGAGATGCTTTAAGTCACACTGTTTATTGCAGTGATAGAATCCAGCTGTAAGGCATTTTCTCATTTAGTGATCAGTGCGGGAAGGCCCAGCCCATGATGGGCGGTGCCATCCCTGGGCTGCTGGTCCTAGGTTCTACAAGAAGGTGGGTTGAGCACATCATGGGAAGCAAACCAGTAAGCTGCTCCCCTCCATAGCCTCTGCATCAGCTCCTGCCTCCAGGATCCTGCCCTGTTTGAGTTCCTGTCCTGACTTGCTGAAGTGTAAGCCAAATAAACCCTTTCCTTCCCAACTTTCTTTTTGGTCATTATGTTTCATCGAAGCAATAGAAACCCTAACTAAGACAGAGGGGGTCTCCTGTAGCTCAGACTAGCCTTGAATTTGATATGTAATCAAGGATAACCTTGAACTCATGAACATTCTATCCATACTTCCCAAGCAACACGATTATGGGTATACACCACCATGCCCAAATCCTTCTATATCTCAGACATATGTTTGATACAATTCCCTTTTGTTCTAGTTAGCTTTCTATCACTGTGATAAACAGTGTGACTTTCATTGGTCCAATATCGGCCTTTGCCGCATCTTCTGCATAGTCTAGAAGGTTGGGGTCTCCCTTTTGAGTTATTTCTAGAAGAAGTATTGCTTCTAGGAGCACCCTGTGTACAATTTCTTCTCATATGACCTAGTGTAACACAGTTAAAACGTTTGGTACCTCGAGGTCTCCTTCCACCTATGGGAATTGCCTCTCTTATCCAAGCTTCATTACCATGGTTAAGAGACTCAACACCATTTGTATATTGAATCTATTCCTCCAAAGATGCTGATCTGACCTTTAAAGGTGTAAATGCTTTTGCATTCTGTATTAGCATTATCAAAAGCCAAAGACTGAGTTAATACTTGTCTTCATTGTGGGTCTGATAGCCATGGTCAGCCTTTGTAAGAAATCAGTAAATGATTGTTGTAGCCCTTGGAAAATTTTTGTATATAGCTCAGTTGTTTTTCCTGGTTCTGGAAGTTTTTTCCAAGTATTTTAAGGTGCCGTATGGCATAGGGATATTATATATTCATCAAAAGTAGATTGCACATTTCTATCAGTGAAACACCCAGCTAGCTCAGTCAGTAGAGCATGAGACTCTTAACCTCAGGGTCATGGGTTTGAGCCACATGTTGGGTGCCAGATAATGGGATTAATCCACGGAGTCTATTTAATGATCAAAGGAATTTAATTTTTTTAAAGATTTATTTATTATGTATACAGTATTCTGCCTGTATGCCAGAGAGGGCACCAGGTCTCATTACAGATGGTTGTGAGCAACCATGTGGTTGCTGGGAATTTAATTCAGGACCTCTGGAAGAGCAGCCAGTGTTCTTAACTTCTGAGCCATCCCTCCAGCTCCAATCAAAGGAATTTATTTGGGGGTAAACTCACAACCACAGGAGATTTATCATAGGGGCCGGGAAAGCTGAGCTATGTCCCACACTGAACAGCTTGGTCCAAGATCTTAGCATCCAAAACCACAAGGTAGCCAAGAGAGAGAGGGTGGACGTGCATCCCCTATCTTAAGGGTCCTGGTGGCCCCTCCTAAGGGGCAGGTACCCCAAGGTCATAGGCAGGTGTAACAGCTGCGGCTGCCTCACTAGGAATGGTGCTTCAGGGCATGGCTCCAACAGCTCTCCACCACAGACAACACAATAACGTAACCCCACACACATTTTTAAACACATTGGAACCCGTTTAGAGTTTTTTTCCATCTGATCCTGTTATACTGCATATCTGTAACCTTTTCTGTCTGCACAGCAAAATCTTAAACCACTGTGCATCTAACCTCATGGTATGCTGGTGGCTCAAGCCCATAAGCAGTGGCTGGGAGATATGTTTCTGTACTGCAGCCAGTATAAGAGACTGCAGAACTAGGAACCCACATTTGGCTCCATTTTTTTTGTGTGTTTGAAACCTTTTTTAAAGTTTTCTCAGGTCTTGTGTAGAAATGCATCCTTCACGTGGGTGTCATTTGTAGGCAGACGTTTCTTTGGGCCACCAGCTCACAAATAATGACACGGAGACTTATTATTAATTATGAAATCTCAGCAGATAGCTTAGGCTTGTTCTTAACTAGTTCTTATAACTTAAATTAGCCCATATCTTTTAATCTATTTTTTTTAATGTGGCTCAGTTATCTTTACTGTGTACTAACCATGCTGCTGCTTCTTCACCTGGCTGGCAACTGTGCCTTCTTCTTCCCAGCGTTCTCTCTGCCCTGAAAATCCTGCCTAGCTATTGGCCATTTAGCTTTTTATTAAACCAATCCCAGTGATATATCTTCACACAGTGTAAAAGGAATATTCCACAACACACACACACACACACACACACACACACACACACACACACACACACATACAATTTCCTTTCAACTTTTCCTTCCCGAGGTCCATCCTGTATTCAATAAGCATCCTTTAAGCCATTAAATTTTACTACATGCACACATAAGAATATAGAAGGTGTTTAAACAGTGGCACTTTGAGGAACATTGACTGAGATTGTGTAGGTTCTGCCCACATCCACACTGAAAGAAGTCCCAGCCACCAAGCATGGCAGCACATGACTGTTTGCTGTGGATGTCTTTCTGTATGCTGTGAAAATGTGTTGCTATGATTGATTGATAAATAAAACGCTGATTGGCCAGTAGCCAGGCAGGAAGTATAGTATAGGCAGGATAAGCAGAGAGGAGAATTCTGGGAAGTGGAAGGTTGAGTGAGGAGACGCTGCCAGCCGCCGCCATGAGAAGCAAGGTGTAAAGTACTGGTAAGCCACGAGCCACATAGCAACTTATAGATTAATAGAAATGGGTTAATTTAAGATGTAAGATCTAGCTAGCAAGGAGCCTGCCACGGCCATACAGTTTATAAGTAATACAAGTCTCTGTGTGTTTACTTGGGTCTGAGCGGGACTGGAAAAAATTTCAGCAACTGTTAGCTCTGGCTGGGCTCAAACTTGATGCCTTGAAGGCCAGTTTGACCTGACTTTTAAATACTTTCTGGATATTTAAAAACCCTCTCTAAATCCCCCCCCCCCCGGGGGGGAAGAGAGGTTTAGCAAACACATTTCTTTCATTTTCCTTGTTCATTTAGAAATTTCATAAGCAACATGAACATGTGCTTAATGTAACAACAGATGCTAAAAACACAGAAATGCATAGAACGAAAGGTGAAAACCTGCCTTGCTTTCACAGTCTCACTTTGCCTTTCCTGCTTCTCCTCATTATATGGTGGATTGGTCCAGTTCTTTCGCCATGCCTTTTTACAGACATTGCAGCAGTCTGCTTTAATGACTTTTTCCATGTTGGTATTACATGCCTAAGACATGAGGAGTCAAGTCTGGTGGTGCACACTTGTAATCACAGCTGTCAGAAGACTGACTGAGCCACATAGTAAGACCTTGTCTCGAAACAAACAAATGAAGGTGACGTTATAAAGTGCGAGGATCTGCCTTTAGGTCACAAGATACAGGATGGGCAAGTTTCGAAGGGTGGAGAAGGGCCAGGAAAGCTTTGTCCACAAGGTTGTGCTGGGTGGAGTGTTGAGTCTGCTTGGGTATGGTGCCCTGAAGCATTGTCAAATGCAAACCTCCCTGAGCTTCCAATTGTGTTAGCTCTGTTTTTCAAACCCCAAGTCTAGTAGGATATTATATAAGCGGTAATAATGAGATGCTTATATTTTATTCCTAATTTCTACTTAAATTTAACATTTTTATCATAGTGGGTTTTTTCTCAAATAAATTTAAACCATATATATTTTCCCTTTCTCGTTCATAATTTGATTCTCTCCTTCCTCTGTTCTGTGGGTTCTGGGTATCAAATCCCCGTCATCAGGTTTACATCATTGAGTAGCCATGTCTTTACCTGCTGAGTCATGTTGCTGGGCCCTCTTAGTCATGATTTGAGATGCACAGCCTTTGAAGAATGGTTCTTGTTTTGAGTTCTTTTTACCTGGCAGAAGTTTCTTCTTTCTTTCTCTCCTCTGCTTTTCTTCTGTTTATTTTTTCTCATTGGTTTTCGTCCCACCTCCACCCCCACCCTCCCGCTCCCCCCAGTCAAGTTTTGGGGAAGGGGAAGGGGAAGACAGGAAGTTCATTTTCTCTCCTTTTTTGGATTCTCATTTAATTCCAGCTCAATCCGATTGCTTCTTGGTATGATACTTGACACTGAGACTTAAGCAAAGATGGATCCGCTCTGTAGAACTGGAGGACGTGGGCTTTGCGGTGGCGAGGGAGGCACTAGGATTGCAGATAGTACCAACCTGTCCTCTGGACACAAAGAACTCAGAAAGCAGGGATCTGCTTCAGGGAGTCAGAGAGGCCTGGAGGCGTGTCTAGGTTCGAGTCCCCACTACCTTCAGGATCTCAAGATGCCACTTGGTAAGCTGGGGATGTCACTTAGTTGCTAGACTGCTTGCCCGCCCTGCACAGAGCCCTCTGTTGGGTCCCCAGCATCATAGAAAACTGAGTGAAGGCCGGGCGGTGGTGGCGCACGCCTTTAATCCCAGCACTCGGGAGGCAGAGCCAGGCGGATCTCTGTGAGTTCAAGGCCAGCCTGGGCTACCAAGTGAGTTCCAGGAAAAGGCGCAAAGCTACACAGAGAAACCCTGTCTCGAAAAACCAAAAAAAAAAAAAAGAAAAAGGAAAAAAAAAAAAAGAAAACTGGGTGAAGTGGAGCACACCTGTGATTTCAACTCTTTGGGGGCAGAGGCGGGAGGATCAGAAGGTTAAGGTTACTCTCCCATATGTGCAAGTTCAAGGCCAGTCTGAATCTGCAGGAGAACCCTCCTGGGGAAAGAAAAATAGTAACCCAGCAAAGGTTCAGGGAAATGCTTCATGAAGATTAAAAAAACATATATAGTGGCATTCACGTGACATTGATTTAATAAATGAATGCCATTTTTCCCATTTTTCCCCTTTGATTTTTGAGAATCATTGATGGAAATTTTATAACTCCCCCCCAGTCAACCAGGACCCAGAAAGCTGGACTTAGAGAGAAGACCTGTCTGCTTCCCACTTCCCACTTCTTCTCTGCCATATTTGCTTAGAAACCTGATCTCTGATCTCCTGTGGCCTAGAGAAGGAAGAGAGAAACCCTTGAAATATGACTCCTGCTTGCAGAGATGGGATGATAGAATACAGCCCATTCAGGAACCAGCAGAGGGCCTGGCTAAATGTTTGTTTAGTAACCTCAGCCTCCGTTTCACCATAGCAACAAGCTGTCTTCTTAAGCAGCAGTGAATTTCAATTTAAAATCCTTTTTCCATCTTTCTGTTTGTGTGTGAGGAAGCCTGAGTTGTGAAGGAGCCAAAAGTAGCTTAAGCAAATGTGCATACTTTACTCTATTGACTTATTTTATGTGAAAATAGGGGTAGGTGCTGACCCCAACACTTTTTTTAGGGATCCCCACTCTCGCCTCTTTCCTAGGCTCTCATCTGTGTGTTGGCGAAATGGTTGACTTCTCAGCAACTCTGCTATGGACTTCAGGCGCTTACGCTTTCAAGCCTGTGTCCTTGTCAAGATACAGAAGACCACACCAGGGATGGACTCTGGCTGGTCCTCCCTGGATGGAGGAGACACCCTTTGAAATGATACTCCTGGCAAGAGTTGGAAAGGAATGATTTGATTGCCATTTGGAGTCTGTTTTTATGTCTATCATCAGTGTGGTCAACAAAATTGATGACTTAAAAATTCTTTCAGAAAGTCAGAATGAGGAGGGGCTCTTCTGCAAAAGGGAACACACATACAATAAGCAAACAAACAAACAAACGAACAGGAAAACAACAACAACAACAACAACAAACCAAACCAACACAACAACAAAACATTAGTCATTTGAATCTGAAATGTCCTCCCAAACTTGCGTTTTGATTTTTTTTCCCCTTGGCAAGCAGTGATGGTTGGGGAAGCTGTGGCAACTTTAGGAGCCTGCCTGGCTGAAGTAAGTCACCAGGGGTAGATCTGCTTAACAGGTTTTAAAATTGTTTTCAAAAAGTTAGAATATTTTGGATTTATTAGGTTGTGCAAAATAAATTGCTTGAAATTAATTTGATTTTTTTTCTTTTTGTGCTTTAGTGGATCAGAAAATCTGAGACTCCGTATTTGGCCTCTCTTGAATCTCTAGTGAAGGGTGTTGATCTAGATAAGTGGTTATCTATGGACTGATCAATCTATCACATGAACATTTTGCAGGTCTCATTTGAGTAGGTCTGTAGGGCCAAAGATTCTGCATTTCTTACTCCCAGGCTGGGTTGATGTGGCTGTGCACAGAACACATTGTGAGTACTAGGAGCTGGAGGACTTGGGAGGTAACCAATCGATATGGGCTATGATCCAAAGCTCATAAAAAATATGAATGAGAGCTGGGCGGTTGGTGGCATATGCCTTTAATCCCAGCACTCGGAAGGCAGAGCCAGGAGGATCTCTGTGAGTTCAAGGCCAGCTTGGTCTACAGAGTGAGTTTCAGGACAGGCTCCAAAGCTACACAGAGAAACCCTGTCTCAAAAGACAAAACAAAAATAAAAATGAGAATGAACTTATTATGCAAAAAATGATAAACATCACAGGAGAAATAACTGAAGCTAGGCCATACAAGGACTGTTTTCCCATGAAACATTGAATAAACACTTCAATCCAAAATATGTTTAAATGTGAGTTATCCATATTAACATCTGTGTGTGGTACTTCTCCAAGTACATGCATGTATTTTCAGTATCCATAGTTGAATTCAATAGCTCTGTACTGAGATGACTGGATGTTGTCATTGTACCTATAGCCCCTTGGCAGACCCTGGGGATTAGAAAATGAAGGCAACGTGACCCTGGCTCTCAAAAACCTAATTGTAGAATCATGGAGAACTATAACTGAGCATACTACAAGGTAAACTGTATGAAGCTCATGGTAGGGGCATCTGATAATTTGTTCTCTCTCTCATTTTTTTGTGAATAGTGTACTCTGAGTTTCTTGTAGCAAATTTTATCATCTCCCCAAACACATTCCTTCATTATTTTAGGATTCTATACTGCAGAACTCCACCCTAGGAGCCAAACTGGAGTGTGTGAATCAGCCCTGGACGGACAGAAAGATTGGGTACAGAGACACACAACCCTACAAAAGCGAGTCAGATTTCTGGGAAGAGACTTGAATTTCCAGTGGGATGAGAGATAGGAGGGGCCTCTTGCCATCTCACCGTCATGGGAACCTGAGAGGGGAGCAAAAACCAGCAGGAAGGAAGCCGACCTGTACAGTGATGACATCAATCATCTGGATGTCTCTTTTGTTTGTTCGTTCCTTTGTTTTTCATGCGCTGTATCAAGCGGTCCTGGAACTCATTATATAGCAGAGGAACTCCTGAGCCTCCTGCCTCCACCTTCACAGTGCTGGAATCACATGTGCCGCCACACCTGGCTTTTGATATCTTTATCAAGATGACTCTGAGGGTGGATATACTCCTGGGGCCTTTATTTTAGAAGCTAATAAATTCCATTTGCCGTAGCAAGTGTAATTTGCATTTCTCTTCCCTTTAGCCTAAAGAGGCCTAACCCATAAATCAACAACAGGAACAACAGCATGGATAATTGTTATTTTGCATGAATGTAGTAGAATATTATTTTAAGATGTGTTACTTTTGTTTATGTTGCCTTTGTTTAACTCTGTTAAGCTGTGTTACTGTGCCTGTCTAAAACACCTGATGGTTTAATAAAGATTATGTCGTTAGGAGTTTTTGGCCTTTTGGGGGGCCCACCACCCAGCTCCCAAATAAATCACACACAGAAGCTTATTCCCCCCCCCCCCCCCCCCCCCCCCCCCCCCCCCCCCCGGAGCTGAGGACCGAACCCAGGGCCTTGTGCTTGCTAGGCAGGCGCTCTACCACTGAGCTAAATCCCCAACCCCAATTATTCTTATGTATGAATGCACGGCCTTAGCTTGGCTTAGTTTCTAGCCAGCTTTCCTTATCTTAAATTATCCCGTCTATCTTTTGCCTCTTGCCTTTTCCTGTTCTCTTACTTCCATAAATCTTACTCTTACTCTGTGACTTGCTGGTTGTGTAGCTGGGTGGCTGGCCCCTGAAGTCCTTCTCTGACTCCTAGCCTTAGATCCTCCCTCTCCGTTTTTTTTTCTCCTTCTATATATACTTTCTGCTTGCCAGCCCCGCCTATCCTTTCTCCTGCCTTGCTATTGGCCAGTTCTTTATTAGACCATCAGACAGGCACAGCAATAGCTTCACAGAATTAAGCAAATGTAACATAAACAAAAGCAACACACTTTAAAATATTCTACTACACCTGAAGGTTTCTCTTGGCATGTTCAAGTTCATTGCCTTAAAAGCTGAAATCGAGTGGAAACTTTAGATCACAGAACTATGTTGTTTTTGTTTTTTTTTTTTTTTTTTTTGAAACAGGGTCTCACTCTGTATCCTTGGCTGGCCTTGGACTCACCATGCAGACTGGGCTGGAACTCACAGAGATTCGTGGGTCTTGGCTTCCAGAATTGTGGGATTAAAAGGCATGTGTTTCTTGTTGCTTGTATGAATTTTGCAAATTGGTCAGGATTCCCCAAAATACCTGTGTCCACGAGTGACAAGAAGTGATTGTAGCTTCAGCAAGGTTCTCTAACGTGCAGGAACATTGGGATATTTTGTTGTTGGTTTTTTCTGCTGTAAATACCGGTCAGGTTCTCATTAGGTGTCAATTATCATTATCTCCTGGAACTATCTTTTCTGACCTATCCATCTAAACTGTCTCTATGCCCTCTTCCCAGTTACCTGATTCACATTTCAGTGACCACTGTCATTATCTTTAATGGTCTTATTTTGTGACAGGGTCTCACATAGTAATCTAGTTGAGCCTTCGGGCGATCATGTGGTCTCACAGCCTCTGACATGCTGGAATTATAGGTGTGTGCCACCACATCCAGATTATTTATGTTTACTATTTTCCTATATTTTGTGATAAGGTCTCCTGTATCCCAGGCTGGTCTCAAACTCACTGGACATCCTTGGTTTTGATCTTTCTTTTCCTGCATTTCCTGAATGCTGGGATTTCAGGTATGACACCATCATACCTGGTTTATGCTTTGCTGGGGATTGGACCTAGAATTTTGTGCATACAAGGATGGCAAGCAGTCTACTGAGTTACCACCTCAGCCTTTATTTACTTATCCTCTTTTGTTTTCCAAGACAGGATTTTTCTGTGTAACTCTGGCTGTCCTCGTGTCCTGGAATTTGTTCTGTAGACCAGGTTGGCCTCAAACTCACAGAGATCAGCCTGCCTCTGCCTCCCAAGTGCTGGGATCAAAGTTGTGGGCTACCACTGCCCAGGCCAGTGTGATGGTTTTTGTTGTTCGTCAGCTTGATAGGATTGAGAATCATCTAGAAGACAAATCTTTGGACTGATCTGGGAGGGAGTTTCTAGATTAGGTTGAATGAGCTGAGAAAGACAGGCCCTAGATATGGACAACACCATTCCTTGGGCTGTCATCTGGACTGAACAAAACAGAGAGAGCAAGCAGCACCAACCAGATCTGTTTCTCTCTATTTCCTGGCTTTGTATGCATCGGGACCAATTCTTGCCACTGTGTCATCCATGAGTCCATGCCATGATGGACTCCATTCCCTGGAATTGTAAGTCTGAAGTTGCTTCTTGTCAGGGATTTTTGTTACAGCAGTTAGTAGAGCAACTAAGATAATTATGTAAGAGCTTTTTATTAGAAAAATACGGAAAAGTTGTTAGCTAGTGTCACAATTTCTAAATCACAGGGAGAAAAAGATAGTGTTCTGAATGAAGAACTTGACTATTGCCACACTAAGCATTTCAGAAGTCAGCAGAGACTGTTGGTTCCTTGCCCAATGGATACTTCCTCCTCCGTGGTTAGGAGCAGACCTTGACTTTTATTTGAGTTGGCATTGTGTGTTTGTACTTCCCAGTTTCCTTAGATGTGATGGCTTTCTAGTCAATGAGACCTAAGGTAAAGCCTGTGGAGAAAAATCCAAGTTTCTACTAGATATCAAATCCCTTTGCTATGCTTCTATTTTTTTTTTCTGATGCAGACATATTGGCTGGACTCCAGCACTTGTTTTATAACTTTGAGTATGAGAGTTGTACACTGGGAATGAAAAAAAAATAGGAAGGAAATGCATCTTGGGGTTCTTGTCTTTTCTTTTTTTTTTTTAAATAATTCATTTAACTTTATTTTGTGTGCATTGGTATGAAGGCACCAGAGCCCCTGGAACTGGAGTTGCAGACAGTTGTCAGCTGCCATGTGGGTGCTGGGAATTGAACCTGGGTCCTCTGGAAGAGCAGCCCGTGCTCTTAACCACTGAGCCATCTCTGCAGCCCCATGTCTTGGGTCTCTGATGATTTTGTCAAGTCATAAGTTATGAATCTGGGACTCCTTTTATGTGGAAGCCCCCACTCCCTGCTTTTTTTTTTTTTAAGCCACTAATATTTCTAAACTTAGTTACATGCAGTCAGACTTAATTGGCCATACTTATGTCTTCTCTTCCTTAATCAAATATATCAAATCCACCCCAGGGAAGATTATTTTTTTGAGGTAGGGGCTCTTGTGACCAAGCTGTCCTTTAACTTACGATGTGGTTGAGGCTGACCTTGAACTTCTAATCTTCCTCCTCCTACCTCCCAAGTGCTAGAAATCCAGATGTGCACTGCCATGCCCATCTCAGAAAATCTTTAATAAGAAAAATCAACTATTTTGGAGAGTTTACTGTAACAGCCTGAATGCTGGGTTCCTGACATATACGAAACAGACTGTAGAGTAAGAAGGTACAGAGAAGACAGGAAACATCCAGGTTCTTCGGGACTCACAGGATCGCTGACAACTCCAAGTTGCAGTCCATTACTGGGGATAGTCAGGGCGGGAACTTGATAGTCAAGGCAGGGCTGCTTACTGTTGTACACAGCATTACCTTCAACCAAGGAACTCACTTCACAGCCAAGGAGCACAGCAGGAATCATGGAGAATGTTGTTTGCTAGCTGTCTCACGTGCTGGTCCATGCTCTGCTTGAAGGGATGATAAACGGGTTGAGGATTTAGCTCAGTGGTAGAGTGCTTGCCTAGGAAGCGCAAGGCCCTGGGTTCGATCCTCGGCTCCGGGGGTGGGAGGGGTGTTGGGGGGGGAAGAAAAAAGAAAAGAAAAGAAAGGATGATAAACGGCGCTGGTGGTGGTGCTGGTTACAGCATGGAAAGGTCACAGTCAAAACAGAACCCAGTGTTAGTTTTCAGAGCTTTATTAGGAGGGAAGGGAGAGGGGAAGAGGGGACCAGGCCTGGGGAGGAGAGAAAGATGGGTGGGCGGGGAAGGGGGCAGAGCTGAGTAGAGAGAAAGAGCAGGGTCTGTGTCCGGCTTGTAAGGTGCATACGTAATCGCCAGTGCACACTGATGATGTAAGACGCAAGACCCTGAACTGCCCATGTGCAGGAGTGAGGGCGGGATCCTAACACTGCTGGCGCCAACCACAGGCCTAGGGTTGGTGCTGCCCACAGTGGGTCGTGTCCTGCTATATTGGTTAACAACCAAAGCAATCCTCCATAGCTACGTCCACAAGTGGAGGCAGTTTCTCAATTGAGATTCTCCTCTCAGGTGATGTTAGGTTGTGTCAAACTGACAGTGAAAGCCATCCGGGATGGCCTTGTATGTAGAGCAAGCTGACTTGAACTTACAGCAGATCCTCCTGCCTCTGCATCCGAAGTGCTGGGAATTTTCGCCTATACTTGCCCTGCCTTTTGAGGTCTCTTTATGTGAGACAGTAAGTGATTAATTAATTAATTAATTATTTCTCTACACATAGCCCTGGCTGTCCTTGAACTCAAAGAGATCCACCTGCCTCTGTCTCCAAGTTGGGATTAAAGGCTTGGGCCACCCTGCCAGGCTGTACTTGACATTTTAAAGTTGCTTTTGTTGATTATTCTGCTCCTTGGAATAAGCCTGCTTCATTCAAACAGTATCGTGTGCTATATTCACACCCACCCACTCGCTGGAAGCGAAACAACAAAACCATTCCTGGTGAAACTGAATATCAGCTGGTCCTGCTGCTGTGTCAGAAGGAAAAATGTAGTTTTTGTGATATAATCACAGAGTCTTTCTATGAGTCTTCACAGGAAACAGACCATTACATGTTCATGCCAATTGTAGACAAAGTCCCCTCAATGTCCCTTTAAGTTGGAAATATATCAAAATGGCAAAAGGGACTGCCTTGTTCCTATTCATGATTTCATTTGGTTGGCCATTAAAAGTTTCTGACTCAAAATTTTACAAAAGGAAGAAAAAATGTAATCAAAATTCAATACCCTGAAAAGCTCCGAATGAACACACACACTGAAAACCTTTGTAAGAGAAAAGCACGTGTGTGTGTGTGTGTGTGTGTGTGTGTGTGTGTGTGTGTGTGCATGTGCTATTCTGAGACAAGGTTCACGCTGGAGGTTCACTCCTACAGTTCTCTTCAGTCCCAGCTGGGGTCCCTGTCATGGCAGCCCTCCTGCCTGCCTCAGAGTCTCCAGCGCTGGGGCTGCAGATGTGAGTCACTACACCCAGGGTATTTTCGTTTGTTTTCCCCTTTTGTCTCTTTTTTTTTTTTTTTTTTTTTTTTTTTTTTGTATTTGCGTACACGCATCCCGTGGTGCTTCAGGGAAGGTCAAAGGACAACTTTTGAGAGCCAATTCTCTTCTTCCAAAATATGGTTCACGGACTGAAGTCAGGCCACAAATTGGCAACAGGCACCTTTACCTTAAGAACCACCTTGCCAGCCTTTATTTTTTTATTTTTTTGAGACAGGATTTCCAAAAAAAAAGTCTTCTAGCTGGCCTGGAACTTGCTAAGAAGACTAGACAGGCCTCAAATTCAGAGATCTACCTGCCTCTGCCTTCCGAGTACTGAGATTAAAGGTATGTGTCATCATACCCTGCTGTCCCCTCTCCCTCACCCCCACCCCGGCCGCCCTCAAGACAAGGTTTCTCTGATTGTCCTGGAACTCATTCTGTAGACCAGGCTGGAACTCACAGAGATCCACCTGCCTCTGCCTCCGGAGTGCTGGGATTAACGACATGGTCCCCTCCTGTTTTTAAAGCAACAATAACAATAACAAATAAATAAACCTAGGCGAGGAAGGAAGATTGCCTGGAGTTCAAGGCCAGGCTTCTGGCACAGTGTAAGGCCCAATACCTGACATAAAAAAAGCCTAACATGGTGGATCACACCTGTAATTCTAGAACCACTTAGGATCACCATGAATTCTAGGCCACCCTGGTCTATATAGTAAAAATCCAGGCCTGTCTGAGCTACCCAAGATCTTGGTTTCCATTCTCCCACAAGTAACGAAACAGCCATACAAAGAGGCCTAGCCAATAGAAATACAATAATTTCTGTTTAGCCTTACACAGCGAACAGTGTTTGAATTTCAAGAGTATTTTCTGTTAAACGTAAATACAAGTCCATAAAATATTGTCTAACATATAAAGAGATAAGGAAGAAAAGACATCCCTGGAATCCTACACATGTGTTTTATGTTTATTAATGTGGGAGGAAGGTTCAATCTTCATTTTTTCCTATCTCGAAGTCGCTTAGTTTTTCTAGAGTTTTCTTGTGGTTCTAGGATTACCACGTCTATAGAGCAGAAATTCTGCATTCCATTTGTTGGCAGGGTTTCCTTGGACAAGATGAAAAGCGACAGATATGTCGATTTCCTCGTCGGAACAGGTTGCTTGAGTCAAGCACTGTCTGTTCTTTTAGACTGGCCAGGGGCCCCAGGTGTGTGAGCTGTCTTTGTCGAGTGCATCGTGGCTCCACCTAGCTCAGGTTCTGGCAGCTTCCTGCCTTTTTTTTTTTTTTTTAAGATTGTCCTGGGAAGTGAGCCTCTGCCTTTGCTTGAGGCTACCTCAGCAACTCAACCTTTCACCTACTTCAAGAAAAGTTCACAGACCAACTAAATAATACGTTGGGTTAAGAAAAAAAAAATCCTGCCATGAACAGTCTTCTAATATTACACCGGAGTGGTTGTTTCAGTCATTTGTGCTTCGCTCTGTGTGTGTTTGTTTGAATCGTGGGGGGGTGGGGGGGGTAAGGGAAGCAACCTTAATACATGCCTTTCCCTGGTGCGGTGTCCAAAACGATGTACAATGGCTAGCTAAACACACACACACACATTTCCCGTTCATAAACAATAATTTGGAGTAAACTTTCGCCCTTTGAAAACAAACATGAACCCTGGGGTACGCGAAGATTTTGAGGGGGGTAAACTGGTTACACACTGCGTTAAGTGAAGTCCATGCAAGAGAAATAATACTGGGCGTGCTTTGAGCTTTAGAACCTTTTCCCTCCACAGGCATTTCCAGACGTCATCCCCCCCACTCCTCACCCCCGCTTGCAAGATTTTGCTAGAAATTCCTGCTCCAACTAGGCTAAGGAATCCATTCCAGAGAAGAATGAAAAAAAACAAAAAAACCAATAACAAACCAAAAAACCAAGCATGCTTTTTCTCGATCGCTCTACATTGAGATTTTTCTGCATCCAGGCAGTGAAAGCGGGTTTTGCGGTTCTCTGCAGGGGGGGAAACCCTAGTCGCCGCCTCTCCTCTTCCCTCGTACCGCCCCCACCTTCCCCCACCCAGGTCCCGCTCCCCTCTGCAGCAGCAGCAGCAGCAGCAGCAGCAACCCGAGCAGCCGGTCCGTCCCGCCGCTCCCCTCCCGGAGGGTTCCATCCCCCCCCCGCCCGCCCCTCCGCCCCCCGCCCGCCCCAGACCCAGCCCCAGCCCCGTCCAGCCGGCGGCGAGCGGCTCGGCAGAATGACCTATAGTAACCTCGCCCCGCCCCCGGCCGCCAGCGCCGCGCTCCCGCCCCCCCCCCCGGCCCGGCATTTGATAGGCCCAGCCCCGCACGCGCCACCGCCCGCGGGCCAATGGGCGGCGGCCTCTTTGCATATGCAACGAGCGCCGGGCCGGGGCTGCGCGTCCTGGACTGCGGCTCAACAGACGCTGTTCAGCCGGCGCCGGGGGAGCGTCGTCGCTGCGGTTGCGGCCGGGGCTGCGGGCTGGGACGGAGAGCCGGCGGCGGCGGCGGCGGCGGCGGCGGCGGAGCAGCAGCAGCGGGAGGCGGAGCAGGCGGCGGCCGGTCGTCCTTCCGAATCCCGCAGGGCGGGCGGCCCCGGTCGCTCCGCCAGGGTCTTGAGGAGAGGTGGCGCTGGGGCGGGAACCGCTCCGGGGACCTAGCCAGGCCTGCCTGCGTGGGTCGGAGCCCACGGTGAGTGTGCGCAGCGCCCGTTGTGAGGAGACGGAGGGGCGGCGGGATGGCGGCGAGGCCCCCCCCCCCTCGGCATGCACGCGGCCCGCCGGTGCCTGAGGCGGGGGGAACGGCCGGGCCGCGGCGGGGTCGGGGTCGGGCTCGGGGGGGGCGGGGGTAAGGGGTGGGTGGAGGAGGGTGAGGAGTAGTAGTGGGGCGCCCGCGCGGCGTCGGTCGGGGAAACCGCCGGCGTGGAGCCCCGGCCGGGGGGGCGCGGGAGGAAGGATGCACCGCGGCCTCGGCTGCGGGCGCCGGCTGCGGGCGCGGGGGTGGGGTCGCCCCGCTCCACGCGGCCGCGCGGCGTCCGTGGGAGGGAACCCGCGCCCAGCGGGCTCCAGACACCCAGGCCGGGGCTTGCTGCGGGCGGGGAGGCGGGGGAAGCAGAAACTGCGGGTGCGGGGCGGTGGGACTGGCGTGGGGACCTCTCTCTCTCTCTCTCTCTTTCTGGTTTATCCTCTGAAGTGGGTTTTTAGTCTCCCACGAGTCAGTCATGCGGTGCACACACACCAGCAGCCCCCCCCGGGGGGGATCAGGTGTGATCGGGTGAAGGGATTTCACAGATGCAGATCCCGCAGCGGTGCCCGGTCTGGTTCTAGAACAGGCAACCTGATCTCTTCTCCGTAGATCCCCCTCCGAGATAGGAAAGGCAGGATAATTCTTGGGAATTATCTAGAAGCTAGAGAGGGGGCCGGCTTTGTGGAAGTGGTGATAACTAATCAGAATGACAGAGCTGAGATTATTGAGCCTTTGTTAAACGCCACACACCGAGTACTTTATGCACAGGTATGTTTACATTGTTAGTCCGCCAGGACGGATGCCAGTTCCCGTTTTACAGCGAGAGAACTCGCACCGTGGACACATTAACTTACCCCAGGTCTGAGCTAGTAGGAGAAACTGGAGCCTCTGGAGGGCCCCTCTGAATCCAGAGCACTTACTCTGATGGCTTCAGTAGCTTGCAGCTGTTGGCAGCATGAATGAACAGCTTTCACCGTGGCTTTGGGTCTGGGGGTGGGGTGGGGTGGGGTGGGGTTCTTGCTGGGCTCTTGCAGAGTTCGGTGTTGTTTTTCTTGTTTGTGGTAGCCAGTTTTGTATGTCCACGTTGGTTCTGGGAGTTGTTGAAGAAAGAAAGAAAGTGCTGCTGAGTTGCCTCTAAAAGCACAACAGGAGAAGCATATTTCAGAGAGGAAGTGTTGGGATGCTGGAGTCAGTTGCACAGACTTTGTGTTTTCTGGTATCTTCCTGTGCAGTTCTCATATATAGAGATGAAGGCTGATTGTAGTTTAAGTTATTCTTTGATTCGTCTGCCTTGATTGCAGTGACATTAGCCATAGGAGAGAGTCACCAGGTGTCTTTGGAGCCCAGTTACTGGATTTGTAGGACATTTGTGCGGTGTGACTTCAAGCACAAGTATTCTGAGTCCAAGATGTCGTCCTCAAAGAAAGAAGGGCAAAATGAAGGACATTAGGGGGAACGCCACTGGCTCATTCCTGATTCAGTTAATTGCTCACCTCGAGCCTTCCCGATTCTGTTAAGTCAAACACCTTGTCAGGTGCAGGGAAATACAACAGGGACAGAATTGATGTGATCTTGTGCCCTTAGGCAGGAATTAGACTCCAAGCCAATGATCTTGTAGATTTGGTGATTGCAAGCTATGTTCATGCAATAAAGGTGAGGTATTGAGTGAGTGGAGATTATGAGGATTTCGATTTAGATGGAAATTTGGGGAGCTGCCTTTTAAAAACTGATAGTGTGAGGTTTTCCTAGATTTCAGCCTTGTGTTCTGAGGCTGTAATTAAATGTACGTAGCACAATAGCTTAAACACTTTTGAGCAACTATAATTCTTTTCCTTTCAATATCTGTTTCCAACGGATTGTCATTTCAGCTCACGTTGCAAGAGATCTGAGTGAGATAGGGAATGTTTCCAAGCATTTATTCTGCCTCCCTTTAGGGTGCTTTAAGTTTAAATATTCCTGTAGTACTTCGATTTTTCTCCCCATGAATAGTTCAGAAGCAAGAATCTTTTATGAGCTTTGGATCTGAAGGTATGATTTAGACAATTCTCCCAATGCCCATGCTAGGCCCAAAGTGACAGGCTTTTCTAACTTTCAATAAGCAGCATCATAACTTTCGAAAGTATTCATTGTAGTTTATATTCTGGGTAATTTAACATGATTTCAACTCGTAGCTAGATGTGGTGGCACACACCTTTTATCCCAGCACTTGGGAGGCAGAGGCAGGGGGATCTCTGAGTTCAAGGCCAACCTGGTTTTACGTAGTCCACGTAGTGAAACCCTGTCTCCAAAACCAACCAACCAAACACATTTCAATTCTTAAGAAGCAAGAAAAACCAGGCATGAATTGGGAAATATAAACTGCTAACTATATAAATATTTCAGTCCAGCATTTAAAACTGTCATATGTTAGATTAGTTGAGCCTTTAAAGAGGTTATGATGATGAGCGGAAATTTCAAGAACGCGGAGGGAGATGTTAGATGTAAAGTTGTCATGGAATGGTAATAAATACATGAACTGCGAGGAGAAGGCACTGTTTCAGACTCAGGCAGCTGGAGGGCAGTGCCTGCGCTCTTCTCTGAGCCGAGGCTTATTGGGAAAGAACTAGGTTTTGGATGTGGGAGAACATGTTTTCTAGATGTAGAACTGTTCCGTTGGAGTTGCCTTTTCTTTAGGGTACTGGGTTAGTATTCAGAAGTAGAATGGACTTAAGCCACTTGGGGACCTTCTGTTGGAGAGGTGATAGTTTCTGAAGCCATGTGCATGTCAGGCTGCCTATGGAGCTCACAGACGAGCAGAAAGAGGCTTGTGTTAGTACTGACCAGAAGAGGCAGTTTGCAAAAGAACTAGGAAGAGTGGCGTTATTGTGTGTTATTGTGACAAAAAATATCTGCTCAAAGAAGGCAGGAAAGATTTCTTTTGGCTCATAGTTTCCAAGATGTCATTGTCTTTTAGTGGGAGGGAGAGGGCTTGTTGAAAGAGCATTTCATACCAAGGTGGCCAGGGAATAGAGAAAGGGGGAATATAGGAAGGTTCTAGGGGAAGATAAACCCCCAAGGATGTCCCCCCAATGATGCATGACTTCCAAAGACACCTCCTAGTTACGCTGTGCTATGAATCCATCAAGGGTTAGTGGGTCAGTTAGGCTAGAGCTCTGTGATTTGATTGTCTCTGGAAATGCCTTCTAGACCCTCTGCCCTAAGCAGAGGTATGCTTTACTAATCTTCTAGGTATTTATTAATCCAGTCAAGGTGACAATTAGGATTAACCATCTCAGTGCGGTGAGGAAATTGCCAGAAGTAATTTACCACTGCAGGGAGGCAGTCAGTACTGAGGAGTGTTCTCTCCTATGAGAAGTTCTTGGTGACCCTTGCCAATGTGGCAGGATGGGTCAAGCCATAGGTGAGGAAACCGGACACGTAGATAGGAAGTGTTTCCCAGAGGTATTTTTTTTTTCCCCTTTTGTTTTGAGACAGGTAGTTTGTTGGACAGCGTCTCTCTATGTAGTCCTGGCTGTCTTCCAGGCTGGTCTTGCTCCAGTGCACAGAGATCCTCCTGCCTCTGCTTCTGAAGAGCTGGGATTAAAACCATGCACCACTATGCCCCACTACTAACAGTTTTATTTAAAAAAAAAAAAAAACCCTCAAGACAGGGTTTTTCTGGGTAGCCCTGGCTATTCTGGAGCTCACTGTGTAAACCAGGCTAGCCCCAAACTTGGAAATCTTCCTGTCTCTGTCTCCTAAGTGCTGGTATTAAAGGAGTGCACCACCACTGCTTGGCCTGTTAATAGAGGTTTTGATCTTATACTTTAAAGGGAGGCTTGGTGGAGAGGGTGCTGTTGGATTATAGATGGTTACCTTATTTGAGTAAGTTGCTGGGGCATGGGAAGAATTGGTACATTTGTCCTTATAATCAAGAGTACAAAAACTCTAGTAAATACTTTTCCTTTAAGGCTCTCTTTTTGGTAATTTTTATTTTAATCAGTCTAGCTTTACTTTCTTTGTGTCTAGTTTTCAAATGTTCTTAGTATTTTTCCATTTGTGCACATCTTAATTATTTCACAAAGAAACAACCGTTTATGCTGGCGGTGGTTGTGCATCCCTTTAATCCCAGCACTCAGGAGGCAGAGGCAGGTGGATCTCTGAGATTTCCAGGCTAGCCTGGTCTACAGAGTGAGTTCCAGGACACACTCCAAAGCTATAGAGAAACCCTATCTGGGGGAAAAAAAAACCAGAGAAACCATTTCCCTTGTATGTTTCTTCTTTGTAAGTACTAGTCATTCTGCCAATTCTTTGCATTAGTACCTGCTTCTTGCAAGAATTTCCCTTTAAGTGTAGTACCCCTTTCTTCCCCATGGTGGTTTGTTGGACAGAAGCATCAGGTTGATATTGGTAATGCTTGGGTTTGAATCCTCTTACTCACTAGATGACTGTCCTGACAGCTTAGTTACCTTTTCTGGGCCTTGGTTTCTTTACTGAATGGTGATGATAATCGAACCTATTGTTGACTATTTTGAGGAGAATTTAAGTGTGTTTGCAGTATTGTTGACAATAAATATGAGCCAATTTTATTTGTTTTTAGAGAATTCAGTTTACTGCTCAGCTCCGTCTCTTTTTTGGTGTTTCGAGACAGTTTCTCTGTGTTGTCTTGGCTGTCCTGGAACTCGCTTTGTAGACCAGGCTGGCCTTGAACAGAGATCCACCTGCCTCTGCCTCCCCAGTGCTGGGATTAAAGGCCTGCGCCACCGCCACCTAGCTTTGCCTTCTCTCTTGAAGTAGCAGTAGCTTCTGTATTACAGTCACACCATAAGGAAGTGTCTTATATATTAGAACCTCTTTTTAGTGGAGTTTGAGATATTGTATGTAAGCAGAAAGCCATAAGTGAGGAATATTGACTAGTTCTATTATTTAAAAAATTAATAGCATGTGTATGTTGTAGAATATTATTTTAAGATGGTGTTACTTTTGTTTATGTTGCATTTGTTTAACTCTGTGAAGCTGTGTTACTTTGCCTGTCTAAAACACCTGATGGTCTAATAAAGAGCTGAACGGCCAATAGCGAGGCAGGAGAGAGAAATAGACAGGCTGGCAGGCAGAGAGAGAGAGAGAATAAATAGAGGGAGAAATCTGGGAGAAGGAGATGGAGGAGCAAGAGAAGGAAGAGGACTCCAGGGGCCAGCCACCCAGCTACACAGCAAGCCATGGAGTAAGAGTAAGATTTACAGAAGGGAACAGGAAAAGCCCAGAGCAAAAGGTAGATGGGATAATTTAAAGTTAAGAAAAGGTGGCTACAAACTAAGCCAAACTAAGGCTGGACATTCATAATTAAGAACAAGCCTCCGTGTGTGTGATTTATTTGGGAGGTGGGTGGCAAGCCCCCCCAAAAGACCAGAAAACAAACGACATGTGTATGCATGATTATGTGTGCCTGTGTGCCTGCCACAATACACATGTGTATACGCGATTATGTGTGCCTGTGTGCATGCCACAATACACACGTGAAGGTCAGAGGACAGCTTGGGAGTTGATCCTCTCCTGCCTTTGTGTGGGTTCTAGACAGCGAACTCCGTTCCCCAGGCTTGGGTGGCAGGCAAGCCTTATTGGCCGAGCCGTCTCACTGACCCCATGATTTTGTTTTCTTTTATTTAGCATTAGTTATTTTGGACTTGTGCTTTAATTTTCTTGGGAAAATTAAATTTCCGTGTGTAACACGTTGCAAGCAGGCTGACATTGTGGCGTTCTCATTTCCTCAGGTAACAGACATCTACTTTGATTAATTATAAGGCTTATGTCATATGACTGATAATAATTCAGGTGGCATTTCTCTCTCTTTATTTTGAAACAGGGTCTCACTGGTAACTCCAAGGTGACCTTGAACTTGCTGTGAGGCTCAGGTTGGCCTTGAATGTGAGATCCTTCTGCCTCAGCTTCTGAATGCCATATCATCAACTTTGAGTTGCTGAGTGGAGAAGGCACCTTGCCATCCCTGTATATAAAACTTGGTATGTAAATTGGAACTAGTCACTTCTTTCTCAGACTTTTGTTTTCTTTCTAAAAAAATGTTTGTTTTGTTTTGTTTTTGGTAGGGTGGGGGCAGGGTTTATTTTTCTTCTTCTAAATGTAACCCCATACTATCAGCCTTGACCTTAAAATCTGTCTCAGTCTCCCAGGTGCTAGGATTACAGACATGTAATACCGTGTCTCTTAGCTTTCCATTTCAGTTTTTTTTTTAAAGATTTATTTATTTATTATGTATAGTGTTCTATCTGCATGTTTGCCTGCAGGCCAGAAGAGGACACCAGATCTCATTACAGATGGTTGTGAGCCACCATGTGGTTGCTGGGAATTGAACTCAGGACCCCTGGAAGAGCAGTCGGTGCTCTTAACCTCTGAGCCATCTCTCCAGCCCCCTTTCAGTTTTTGTAATATGACAGTTTAAATTCTTAACAGAGTTAGGCGGGGAAGAGAACAGTAGTTGAGGGGACACAGCTGAGTGCTTGCTGCTTTCCTTACCTCTGCCTTCCTCCTGTTTTAATTTGCTTTTTCCTTTCTTCTTCTCCTGCTGTCTCCGTTTTTTTTTTTTTTGTTTTTTTTTTGTATTACATAGTAACAAGCATTCTGAATCTGGCAGGTTAACAAACTTATATAAAGTCTACATTTTTTTAAAAAGATTTATTTATTTATTATGTATACAGTGTTCTGTCTGCATGTATGCCTGCAGGCCAGAAGAGGGCGCCAGATCTCATTACAGATGGCTGTGAGCCATCATGTGGGTGCTGGGAATTGAACTCAGGTCCTCTGGAAGAACAGCCAGTGCCCTTAACCACTGAGCCATCTCTCCAGCCCAAAGTCTACATTTTAAAGGGGATTGATTGGAAGTGTTCCTTAAGTTTTTGCAAGCTCCATGAAGATAATATAAGGCATGGTAAAGGCCAAGTGAGAAGAATGTGGACAGGGAGCTCCTGTTTGGTCAGAGTAGCCAGGGAAGGGTCAGCTAAGGAAATGAAGTGAGCCTTGAGGTGGGTTGGAAGTAGACAGAGGTTTAAGGAAGGTGCTCACAGTGAATGTTGAGGGGCAGTGGGGTTTGGAAGAGCGCATCATTGGCCAGCATTGAGGGTCAGCTGTTGAGGACTAAGGAGAGGAGAGTACATCCTTTGGGGGAGGCGTGGAGCAGAGACTTGAGAGACAGATCCAGTTAAGATCCTGCATGCATTTCATTCAGTGAATCAACTCAGAGTAATTGTCAGATGAACTAAAGTTGGATGAATTCTGGGGTATAGCAAGTGAAGAAGGCGGGTGGTCTTTTCACTTGTTCTGTCCAGGAAGTATATTGAGAAGCCTCGACTTGAGTTGGTTGCCATGATGCGGCTAGGACTGGTGATGGAGCCTTGTCCACAACCTTTGGCCTTTCCATTGGACTTCGTTTCCCGTCTGATCTTCTCTTGCCATAAAGTCTTTTTCCATCATGGCTCTTTATCTTCACTTCCGCTTTCCTTTTCCTTGGCTTGAGATTTTTGTTACCTGTGCCATAATTTTTAGGTGTCCATACACACACACACACACACACACACACACACATACACACACTCACGAGAGAGACAGACACAGAGACTGAGTCTTTTTTTTTTTTTTTCCTGAGACAAGGTTTGGTTATATAGAGACAAGGTTTCTCTATATAACAGTCCTGGCTGTCCTGGAACTTGTTTTGTAGACCAGGCTGGCCTCGAACTCCCGAGTGCTGGGATCAAAGGCGTGCGCTGCTGCTGCCGCCACCACCTGGAGAGACTGAGTCGTATGTAACCTAGGCTGTCCTTGTATGTCACCATCCTGGCTGGCTTGTATATTTTATGTTGACTACATGGAAATTGCTGGGGTATTTATATGGGTCTTTTCTTCTTTAGACATCTCAGTAACTAAGATTCTCAGAACACATCTATATCAGAGACAGTGGGCAGTAAATAGATGGAGCCAAAGAGGAGTCAGACCGGACGCTTCTTCAAGAGCTCACAGCCTGCTAAGAGAAAGCAGGCTGCTACCATGACCATGACCAAGAATGTGGCAGAGCTTCTGCCTTTGAGCCACCAGGACGAACTAGTGGATTTGTCAAACCACTACCCATTGAGTACAAGTGAAGATGAGGGGGACAGTGATGGAGAAAGAAAGTGTCAAAAGCTTCTGGAAGCAGTCAGTTCCCTTGGCGGAAAGAAGAGTTGGAAATTGGCAGAGAGATCGGAGGCTAGTCTGATGGTGTCCGAGTTCAATGTCACTTCTGAAGGGTCAGGTGAAAAGCTGGTTCTTTCAGATTTGCTGGAGTCTGCTACAGCTTTATCTTCGTTGACTGCTGTGAAAAAGCAACTGCTTAGGTCTAGGTCAAAGACTCTTGCGGTACCCCTTGACAAAAAAGAGGCTGACCAGATCCTCAGGGAAGCAGCATTCAGCAAAACCTCACAGATGCTCTCAAAGTGGGATCCCGTTGTTCTGAAGAACCGGCAAGCAGAACAGCTGGTTTTTCCTATGGAGAAGGAGCCGCCAGCTGTTGCTCCCATTGAACATGTCTTCACTGACTGGAAAACAAGAACTCCCCTGGAGCAAGAAGTTTTCAACCTCCTTCACAAGAACAAGCAGCCAGTAACAGACCCTTTATTGACTCCCATGGAAAAAGCCTCCCTTAAAGCCATGAGCCTGGAAGAAGCGAAAATACACCGAGCAGAGCTCCAGAGGATGCGAGCTCTACAGTCCTACTATGAGGCCCGAGCTCGAAGAGAGAAGAAAATCAAAAGTAAGAAGTATCACAAATTTATAAAGAAAGGCAAGACCAAGAAAGCCTTAAAAGAGTTTGAGCAGCTATGGAAGGACTACCCAAGTGCTGCATTGCAAGAACTGGGAAAAATGGAAGAGGCCAGAATGATAGAGCGCATGAGCCTTAAGCACCAGGGTGGTGGGAAATGGGCCAGGTCAAAGGCAATTAGGGCCAGGTATGACCTGGAGGCTCGCAAAGCTATGCAAGAACAATTGGCGAAGAACAGAGAACTGACACAGAAACTCCAGGTAGTTTCGGAGAGTGAAGCGGAGGAGGAGGAATGCACCGAAGAGGGAGTAATCCCTGCCTCTGATGGAATGGACCACCTCCAGATGGATGCAGCTGGTCGGAATCCCTGGATGCTCAGCACTTGCAACGGCGATGCAGCAAGGGGTGAGGTCAAGACCGACCCTGGACAGCTGCCCGAACTGGTGGCTGATGGGTCTTCTGAAAGTGAGCGAGATGAGAAAGCAGTGGCAGAAGAGCTTTTGGTGAAAGAAAAATTCTTTCAAGAAAGAGTTGAGCCCAACAGTGCTAAGCCAGTGGGTGGCCAAGAAACAGAAGACTCTGATAGCCAGGAGGTATTATCTGAATCGAGGGTATTGCTTCAGAAACTCCACAAGGAAAACCATCAATCTGAGCAGCAAAAAGGGAGCTCAGTGGGAACTGTTCTCCAGACCCAGAGAGAGGAACTTGCTCCGGAGGAGAGCCCGATGCTTCAAAGGCTAGAGAGAGCACATGTTCTGGAAGAACAAGGAGAGTTGAGCAAAGAGGGACATTATCCAAAAAAGGGGCTTCCCAGACCTATGGTAAAAGGAGAGGGGAAGGAGAGGAACCCACCCAGTATACCTGATGCCTCCAGAAAGAAGAGAAAAAAGGAACCAATGATTGATCTACAGAATCTCCTAACTACTAGACCTTCTGTGAAGTCTTTGGCAGTGCCCACAGTAGAGGAGTTGGAAGATGAAGTGGAGACAGACCACAAGCAGATAATAAAGGAAGCTTTTGCTGGGGATGATGTCATCAGAGAATTCTTAAAAGAGAAAAGGGAAGCTGTAGAGGCGAATAAACCAAAGGACTTGGACCTGACATTGCCTGGATGGGGTGAGTGGGTTGGTATAGGCCTGAAGCCCAGTGCCAAGAAAAGACGCCGTTTTCTTATTAAAGCTCCTGAAAGTGCTCCAAGAAAAGACAAGAATTTGCCAAATGTGATTATCAATGAGAATCGCAACATCCATGCAGCAGCTCATCAGGTGCGGGCTGTTCCACACCCATTCACCCATCACCAGCAATTTGAAAGGACTATCCAGAACCCTATTGGGTGCACATGGAACACGCAGAGGGCCTTCCAAAAGCTGACAGTTCCCAAGGTTAGCACCAAACTAGGCCATATTATTAAGCCCTTAAAAGCAGAAAATGTGGGCTACTGCTCTTCCTCAAGGTCCGACCTTTCTGTCCTACAGAGCAATCGGAAGCAGCTCTCCAAAAAGCAACAAAAAGAGCTGAAGAAAAGCTGTGCAGATTGAGCTGCCAGGGGTCTAGCATCTTTGTTCCTGGGACTAGGAACCTTGAGTGTTTCTCTTGGTTGCTTCATAGTGCTTCAGGGGTATTTCCTAAATTGACAGAACACTTTGTAGTTAAGCCACATTGTAGAAATAAGACATTTTTTTGTCTAGTAAAGGGCTTCCATTCCATTCTGAAATATATGATAAAGACAGAAATGATTCATTCATGGGAAAAATGACTACCATAAGTTAGAGTACCTATGTGTAGTACCTATCCTAGGATTAAAGAGGGGTCAGTGAGTGGACAGAGAAATTCAGTCTGGAATAAGGCAGAGGAAGTATGAGCAGCAAAGAATGCTCAGTTAGTTTAGATA
This sequence comes from Peromyscus californicus insignis, assembly GCF_007827085.1. Taxonomy (NCBI): domain Eukaryota; kingdom Metazoa; phylum Chordata; class Mammalia; order Rodentia; family Cricetidae; genus Peromyscus; species Peromyscus californicus. Next base: position 31,526,128 of record NW_026294514.1, read on the forward strand.
TTAAGTTAATAGCTTCTAATGTGGCTCATATATGTAATCTAGCATTCTGAGAGGCTGAGACAAAAGAATTATTTACTTGAGTGAGAACTTGGCTTTACAAAACAAAACAACCTCAAAAGTATTTTAGGAAGAGTTAATAGACAAAAATGAACAAATTCAGAGATTTGGAGAACACAATGAGGATAGAGGTGACTAGAGTTTATTTAAGAATAAAGTGTAACAGAATTGGGAGGATTGAAAAGTCAGTTGTGGAGGGCCTTAAATGCTTTGCAGATAAATTTGGAATTACATTTTATTTCTTTTCTCTTAGGCAATGTAGAGCAAGTAAGATTTGTATAGGGGATAGATGTGGTGACCTTTATGTTAAAGGAATGTGGGTGCCAAACTGGCAGTGTGCATGCAGGATTTATTGAGGGGGGTGAGAGTTAAAGACCTCAGCTACAGAAGTTAGAGTGAGCATGGGCAGGAGGGTGGATGATAGGAAGTAGAACAATCACTTGGCAAGAGATCTGGAGAATAAAGAGCAAAGGAAATTTTACTGCATGCTTTGAAGTTTTGAGCAGGGTTTTGGACCTGGGAGGATTTAGCTTTCCATTTATTTATTCTTGGAAAGATGAAAGGTAGAGTGATAAGTGTGAAGTGAAACTGAGCATAATGGGATAGTCCTTTTAATCCCAGCACTTGGGAGCAGGCAGAAGCAGGATAGCTGCAGGTTCAAGGCCGGGAGGGTCTACATAGTTCCAGGTAAGGATCTCATCGTTAGAGAGGGATCTTTTAGTAAGTGATGGCTAGAGTGGGCAGTGAGGGAGTGGCAAAAATGGGTTTAGAACTTTATAGACTTGGCAAGAACCACTCAGTAAGACACATGAAATAACTTCTTCTAGTTAGCCCCCACTAGGCATTGTCTAGGGAGGCTTCAGCTAAATTGGGCCCCAAAATGTGTGACATTGACCAGGGTTAACTGCAGCTGTCTCCTTGAGTGTAGAAATAGAGACTCTTGAGGGGGAGGTCATGTTTTGGCACTTAGTGCTCAAGATTTTTTCCATCAAGAACATGGCTGCCAAGAATGCATCTGTGAGTCTTTGGGACCAGATCCATGGGGCAAGTGAGGCTAGAAAGGGATGGTGTTCAGAGTGGGGGTCATACTCAGCCCATTGTAACTATTCATTTTTAAAATATTGAATTAGTTTTCTGTTGATGGGAATCTTGTTCTTGAGATCCACAAATCAAACTCTGTGGGTCCCTGCTTTTTACTTGTTTAATTTGAGTCATTTCAGTAAGGTAGTGCTCTGTAGGGTATTTTTTGTTCTTGCTTTTTGGTGAGTATAGTATTTACCATAAAGGAATACATTCTATGGAAAAATTTGAGTAGGGCAAATCTGTTGGAAGCAGCTTTAAATTTAGGATCACAAGAATTACTAAACTTATAAAATAGATGACAATGCTAAGAAAGTTATAATTTACATATTTTATATTTTTATATATTATATATTTATTATATTTTATAATTTTATATATAAATAAATAAAAGGATTATAGGAAAAGTCATCTAAATTACTAAATTTTGTTTTTTCTTCTCCCACTAATTGGGCCTCAAACCTTGGCCTCAGCCAGTTTAGGCAAGTGCTCTACCACTGAGCTATGTCTTCAGTTTTGTTTCTTTTTCTTTTTTCGAGAGCGTCTTAATCAGCATCTTAGACTAGCTTTGACCTTGATGTGTAGCCCAGACTGGCAGGCTGGCCTTGAGCTCTCCATCCTGCCTCCCCAAGAAACCTCTGGGATTAATAATCTTTTTCTATGATACTGGGATTGAACTCATGGCCTTATGTATGCTATTTATGAGCTCTGTTGATGAGCTATATCTGCAGCTGCCTCCCTACATTTAGAACTGTATCCCACCCACCCCCAAGGAACCCCCCTCCCCCCTTTTTTCTGTTTTTGGTTTTTCAAGACAGGGTTTCTCTGTGTAGCAGTAGTGACTGTCCTGGAACTCACTCTGTAAACCAGGCCTCGAACTCTCAGAGATCTGCCTGCCTCTGCCTCCCAAGTGCTGGGATTAAAGTCATGATTCACTATTGCCCGGCTCCTTTATTTTTAAGACAGGGTCTCATTAAGTTGCCCAGGCCAGGATTGAGCTCATTATGTAGTTCAGGTAGTCCTTGAATTTAGGAATTTACAGCTTAAGCTTTCTGAGTAGCCAGGCTTATAGGCATGTATCACTGTGCCCAATAACTCATTATTTAGCATCTCTAATTCACCCATGTGTTAGTTTTTCCATGCCTGCCTGCCCATATATTATCCATTCATTTATCCATCTACCCACCCACTCATCCATGTGATGTAAGTTTCACCAGGTTCTGTGATGATGGTCACTAGGGATAGAATGACTAAGAGACATTGTTCCTTCATGCATAGAGAAGATGGACATTAAACAGTTTTATAAACAATCATTTAATTATATAGCATAATAGATACTGCTGAGGCAAAATGTAGAAGGCGGTGAGAGTGGAAATCTTGGATGAAGTGGTGTTGCACAAATCCAATAGAAGAGGGATAGTAGCAGGGAGGTAGGGCACAGTGGGCAGTATACTAGGCCAGAGACGTAAAGCAGTTGGAATGAGGTGGAGACTTGGCACTGGGGCTAGTACCCAAGGCCCCCAGAGGGTGAGTACTTTGTGGAGACTCTCTAAGATAAAACTGGGCCTGAAGTATAAGGCATCTGATAAGAGAAACAAGTAAAAATAGTCTCAAAGGCTCTGAACTGAGAGTAGGCTGGGAAAGTTAGGGAACGTGGAGATTGTTCTGTGCCAACTGACCAGCAGTGTCTGTCTCAAGTCAGTTTACTCTTTTGATCTCACTACAAAAAGGTTAGTTTTATTACTACAGGACATGGAAGGAGGGGTTGGGGATTTAGCTCAGTGGTAGAGTGCTTGCCTAGCAAGCATAAGGCCCTGGACTCGGTCCTCAGCTCTGGGAAAAAAAAAAAAAGACATGGAAGGAGCTAACATTTTTCTTCCTGTGGTTCACATTATATGATTAGAAATGTTAGAATTTACCAGTCTTTTTTTTTTCTAAGTCAAAGTATCTATAAAAGCTTAACTATTATACCTAATTATAATTTATTGTGTTAGTTTTGGGATTACTCACTTATTGAGGCCGTTGGGAAACTTTTCAGCCAGACTACATAAAATTAAAAATTCTATAAAATTGTATGCTTTGCTTTTTTTTTTTTTTTTTTTTTTTTAATATATTCAGGCTGTCTTCAAACTCAGTCTCAAAATCTGCCTGCTTGTGCTACCATGCTTGGCTCGAGTTGTTTGTTTTGAGCAAGGTCCCACCATGTATCCCTGGTTGGACTAAAACTCGTTATGAAGACCAGGCTGCATTTGAACTTAATAGCTATTCCTCTGCTTCAGTCTCTCCCTCCCTTCTTCCTTCCTTATGACAAGGTCTCTCTATGTAACCCTGGCTGTCCTGGAACTTGCTATATCGACCAGACTGGCCTAGAGCTCTCAGAGATCCTCTTGTCTCTGCCTCTTAAATGCTGGGATCATTATGAGCCACGTTTCAAGTTTTATGTTTAGAAGAAATATTTCAAGTTAGTGTTGGATTTTCCAGGTTCTATTTAGTTTCTTGTTTAAAAAAAAAAAAAAGTCATAAATTGGCTCAATGTTGTGATTTTTAGTATATAAAATTTGTTCCTGTCTGAATGTGTAGAAATCATTATGTACGTATTTCTTTAGGATTTTCCTTGGTTATAACAATATATGTTCTATATGAAAAACAAAATATGTAAAAGCATAAAGATGAAATGTTAACAATCAGTACTAATTTTGCATCTCAAATATGGCCACTGCTGATATTTTGGTGTTTTTTGTTAACAAGTGATACTATATTGTTTATATTTAGTATTCAGCCTACTTTTCCTTGTCATTATGTCACAAGCAATTACCGTGTTAGTAGATGTTTTGAATATTTTTAGTGGCTATATAATAATCTAGTGAATGTACATGTCATAGTGTGTTTGACATTCCCAGTTATTGTGTGTTTGCTTATTTCTTTTTGAATGCCTGTTACAAATGACTAATGGAAAGCTTGAAATGTTTTCTTTATTAAAGATTTCAAGAAGTGAAAATACTGGGTAAAGGATATGAAAAACTTGAGTGCTCTTAATAAAAATCACAAACTTGCTTCCGAGTGGTGGTGCTTCATTCTTGTGGCCTCATCATGAGGGTGACTTAATTTTATTGGTGCTTGCATTTGAGTACCCAAAGCCAGAAGAAAGACCCCCCCCCCCCCCCCCCCGGTTTTTTTTTTTGAGACAGGGTCTCTATTATGTAACCCTCCACAAACAACTTGGCCTCTTGAGTATTTGGTTAAACCAGATGTTCTGATTTAAATAGTCACCATACTTCACCATACTTAACCATTATCTATATTCTACTGAAAGATTTGAAGAACACTACTGCTCAGGTGACAACATAAACCCTTCAACGATTTACTGGTTGTTGAGTGAGTTGACAGAGATCCAGGTAACCAGATTTTTTATCCCCTTGCTTTTCTTTGAAATTTCTAACCTGTTTTTCAGAAGCAAAGACAAAAGATTCCTTACTGTGTTTTCTGTGATGTTTCTTGTTTTACTCTTTTGGAAATAAGTTCATAAAGTGACAAAAACAAAAAAGCAAAACTAAAAACAAAGACAGCTGGAAGCCTGGACAGTCATCAAAAGTTCCTTTGTAAAGTTGGGCATCTGTCTTCAGCCCACAGGCCTAGAGTCTCAGTCACTTCTCTCTGTGTCCTGTGTCTGGCAGTTTACTCTGCAAAGCAGAAACCTGAAGGACCATTTCACCAAGCAGAGTTCAGTGGTCAGCTTCCTACGGGTTCTGCATGTCCAGTCGATACATTTGTCAAGCAGTCCAGGCAAGAACAGTTTCTTGCCCAAATGTCTATTTTTGCCAAGAAGATAAACTCCATATAGAGTGTCTTTGATGCCCATCTTCTCTGAAGTAAATCGGTGCTGCCAGGAGCAGACATGTCTCACTGTCCAGAAAGTCTAAATTTTTAAATGCCTTATTCTATAGGTCTTTGAAGTGTTTGAAGATTACCTACCTAATTGAATTATATCTATGTATACCTAGAAAAATTAACAGGACTGTAAGTTTGACTATTGTAGAAGACTCATTAATCTGTATTTTAAATTACCCATTATAATCTAAATGAGTTACATAAACATAATACCTCAAACGAGAGTAGAAATATATATATAGTGTAACAAAATTAAGTTTAAACTTGTATCAGTAAACTAAAATCCATAGCAATGTAAAACATTTCTAAACAAGTTGCTCTTTAAAAGGTTCATTAACCTACCCTTTTATCCTATCATATCTATACTATCTCCTTTTTTTCTTTAGAAACAGATTGTATTTATAATCAACCTGTTTTAAATAAAAATACTGGTTTTCCTCTGTCCCACACCACAGGGCTCTTGATATGGGACAGAAGAATATCTCAACCTTTTGTTTTACCAATATGCTTGGATTTAGAGAAGGAGTGAGCCAATTCCATCTCCAAAGCCAGCTTGGTATATTTGGGAATTTAGGTATGGCTTCTCATACTGCTTCCTGCTGGATTAGGGCACTGTATTCTTATGGGGACACAAAGAAAATTTCAGGATTATGGAGTAGTCGGTGAGGCTGTATTGTCTGAGCCAGTTGCCTCGAAACGGTTCTGGATGTTGGTTCATCTGGGCCATGGTGTCATCGGAGACTTTTCAGGCGGTTTTGGCTGGTCAAACCTGATGTATCTTAATCTGGAACAAATGCATAGCCTCTTGCTTTCTGTGGAAACAAAAGCAGAGCCTCCTTTCCAAAGCAACATAGCCTTAGATCTGAATTTTGAAGTCAAAATACCAGTATATATAAATATTGGTTTAACTGAGCAGCCTTTACAAATCAAATGTCTTTCTGCAGTTAAAACTCCCAAAGGCAACACAATCCAGATTCTCTGTGTGATATCCATCTTTACGTGGCTTTTAAAAAATATTTTACTTTCTCTTTAAACACTTTATTTTTTAAAACTATTTGTTTATATAACTGCATATATTACTTTTTTTCTCTCTTCCAAGCCTATGTACATTTTTACACACATTGTAAACTGTTTAGAGGTTTATCCCATCTGAATCTGTCTTACTGTGAATCTCTTGCTTTAAACTGCAGCATTCTCTGCCCGCCTCAGCTTGTCAACATGGCGGAACTACGTTTACTGCCAGCTCTGGGTCTGGGAGCCATGTTTGCCATCAACTCTCAGAAACAGTGGGTTTGTGCTTCTATCAAAACAGTGTGTAGCCCAGAAACTTTTTTTTTTTTTTGGGGGGTCTGTACTAGCAAAGGCTAAATCCACGCATTCCCGCCATGCTGTAGGTCAAGCCCGCATACCACGAACCCGCCATAGAGAAGCTCAAGCCTGCAGACTGTGGCTAACTTAGAATCTTTAGAATCATCTTACCGCCCGGGCCCACAGCCGCTCACATACAGAGGCTTATATTAATTATGAACTGTATGGCCTAATGGTTCAGGTTTCTTGCTAGCTTGTGGGAGCCCATTTTCAGGTTCCTTGTGGCTTTACCCAGCAGGTCCGCATAGAGAGGATGATTGAACCACAGGCCTGAGTGCAGGTGTCTGAGATGGTCTGCACTTGTGTGTGCTGGGGGGAGGTCTTTTGTTCCACCCCTTGGCATCTCTATAAATACCTTGGAGCAGAGACAGTCAGGGCCCTCTCGAGGCTATCCTTTATTTTCTGTTTATCTCCACAATCTAAATCCGTCTATCTAATACTTCCTGTTGCTCACACTCAAGAAAACTCTGGGGAACTGTGGAGTTGGTGGGTAAATGCCCTGCACTAGCTAGATCTTACATCTTAAATTAACCCATTTCTATAAATCTATACCTTGCCACGTGGCTCATGGCTTATCAGTATCTTTACATCTTGCTTCTCATGGCAGCGTCTCCTGACTCAGCCTTCCTGTTCCCAGAATTCTCTCTGCTTGTCCCTCCTATACTTTCTGCCTGGCTACTGACCAATCAGCACTTTATTAGTCAATCAGAGCAACACATTTACAGCATACAGAGCGATGTCCACAGCAGCACTGGGATTCATGTCAGGGGAGGAGAAAAGTAGGATTTGTAAATTCTCATAGTATCAATGACTGTACCCTGTCCATTTGTGTGTGAGAGGGAACCTTCAGCAGCCCTCTCCAGTGCTGGACCTCACAAGGGTTCAGGTGTGCACTCTACCACTGAGTAGCATGTCCAGTCCTCAACAGATGCGTGAACATTAGCTAATGGTTACTTTATGGCTAAAATATTTTCTCTTTCATTTCAAATTGGAACTAAACGAGTAGAGAAGATAGCTCTCTGAAGGGGATGGAGTGAATAGAAATGACCCAGTGGTTTTAAAGTGGTGCTGATGTTAAGTCCTGAGGTCTCCCCTCCAGGATGTTCTGGCAGTAGGAGTGGGTGGAAGAGACTCAGGAAAGGGTTAGGGAGAAATCCACTGAAGGATGCAGAAGAGGGACTAGTACAGACTAGAGAGGCACAGCGGTGGAAGGATCGTGTAGGGAGTTGGGAATTTGAGAATGGAGCACTTGGGCTGCAGAGATGAACTGAGTCAGGCCAGGATGGCCTGAGATACTGGAGAGGACCTGGAGAGGTCAAAGGAAATGGTACTAACGACATCAGGGAAGGATGGAGTAGACTGCTAGAATTGGGCTGCTTCTGAGTAAAATATGGTTTTGAAAATTTGTGTTTAAGCAATTCTCTTATTAAATAAAAATTATTATTATTATTATTTTTTTTTGGTTTTTCGAGACAGGGTTTCTCTGTGTAGCTTTGTGCCTCTCCTGGAACTCACTTGGTAGCCCAGGCTGGCCTCGAACTCACAGAGATCCGCCTGCCTCTGCCTCCCGAGTGCTGGGATTAAAGGCGTGCGCCACCACCGCCCGGCTAAAAATTATTTTTTAATAACAGAAACATTAAAGTCTTTTATTTGTGTGTATGTGTGCATACTCGTGTATGCCATCGCCCTCTTGTGGAAGTCATGGCATTTTATGGGTGTCGGTTCTTGCCTCTGCCCTGCAAGTCCCCGAGTTAAAGCTTGGGTTGACAGGTACTTGATAGCAAGAACTTTTACCCACTAAGCCATCTCTGGCCTAAATATATATATTTTTTGGTTTTGTTTTTTGAGACAGGGTTTCCTCTGCATAGCCTTGGCTGTCCTGGAACTCACTTTGTAGACCAGGCTGACCTCGAACTCACGGAGATCCATCTTCCTCTGCCTGCTGGGATTAAAGGCCTGCACCTCTCCCCAACCCCCAGCTTGGCCTAAACATTTCTAATGTCTAAGGGAAGTGCTTAACAGCCTAAACAGGTATCAGTGTACATGTCAGGCCTGTTTAGAGTTTTCTTTTTCTGAAGGTCAGGTTTGTAGTTTTCCTTAGAATTTGAAAGGTTAAACAGGTGACAGCCCAGATGGGCAGGCCTGTCTAATGCTCTGGGCTTACTATGTAGATCTGATCTTTCAAGTATCGAGATAAAAAGAAAAACATACTTGCTATTTTCCTAAGGTTTTTTTTTTTTCTTTTTTTAGTGAGAAATGTCTGTATTGACATTTGTTTTAATTATGAGTACTCACTATACAGCTACCTATTGCCCTTTAAAAATTATCTTGGTTCTAAAATGATTTTATAGGCATAGGACATGTGGGCCAGCTTCCTTTCCTCCTCTTCCTCTTTCCAGTTCCCACCCTAGCTTTGCATATAGCAAATTTTAATTATCTGTATTAATGTTTCGAAGGATGTTTAGTAAAATTTTTTGGCTAAATTATGAAATGTTCCTTTTTCTTTTTCTTTTTTTCTCTGAGACAGGGTTTCTCTATCATCGCAGTTCCGGCTGTCCTGGAACTCCGTAGACCAGGCTGGCCTGGAACTTGGAGATCTGTGCACCACCACTACCTGACTTGAAATGTTCCTTTCGAGCGCAAGGTTTATTATTTGTTTTTTATTTTACACAGTTTGCTTTTATTCAGACTGTATTGCCACAATGCTGGCTTTGTTACCATATTTTACACAGTTTGCTTTTATTCAGACTGTATTACCACAATGCTGGCTTTGTTACCATAAAACTAAACATAAGACAGTCCTCTTGTTCCTGTGGACTTGATCGCTGGGTTGGGTTTCCACTGTTTGAGGCAGGAGAATGTTGCCAAGTTTCTTCTAAAATGAAGCAGGAAGTTTTAGTTTTAACAGAAAACCAAAATGATCCAGGGTGAATTAATCTGGCATTACATGTACACACATGTCAAAACAGGATCTCACCATGTAACCCAGGTTGGTCCCTCTTGCCACAGTCATCATACCTGGTTCCTTGAGGTGTTTTTGATGTCTTTTTTCTTTTCTTTTTTTTTTCTTTTGCCATTCTGAAATAGTCTCATGCATTTGAGTAAGAACTCAGTCACTGAGCTACTGTAACCCTAGTCTGAAGTGTAGGTAATTTTAATGTAAACAGATGAAATCAGTCTTACTGATAGGGACAATAATATGTGGAATATTTATTTTTTATGTGGTCACTGTTAGTATTTCCCTAAGTCTTTTTTTTTTTTGTTTACTATATCATATAACTTTGTATATTGGGAGACTGCTGTAGAATTTGTATTTATCATTCATTCAAAGTAACCATGACATGAGCATTGACGCCTGAGGCTTTTAGGCACTTACACAGTAAAGCTGTTTAGTTGGTATATTATCTTCTAGGCATGGAAAAAAACCCAGTATGCTGGGATGGGAGATATGGGGGAGGGAGTGACGACTACTGGGGCTGAGATAAGGTCTGGGATGTAGAACAGAGTAGTCCAAGTGTAAGTAGGAAGAGATTGGAGTGGTAGATGGATACAGATGAGCTTGGAAGCTGAGGCCGCAGCGGGGTTAAATCCACAAACCTGGTTCCACGTCATTGTAGTTTTATGACCATTACAACTTACACAGTGACCCAGCTGTTGCCGCTGCTTCCTTTTTGAGACAAGAGTTTGCTCTGTAGTGTAGGCTGGGCCTTGAATGTGCACCTGGCTCTCCTGTTGCTTCCTGAGTGCTGGGATTATGGGCATGTGCCACAATCCTGGGCCTGAAGAGATCTTTATTTTTTATTTTTTATTTATTTTTAGTGTGTGTGTGTGTGTGGTGTGTGTGTGTGTCCGTCCCCAGAGCTGAAGACTGAACCCAGGGCCTTGCGATTGCTAGGCAAGCGCTCTACCACTGAGCTAAATCCCCAAACCCATGTCTTTTGTTTTTTCGAGACAGGGTTTCTCTGTAGCTTTGGAGCCTGTCCTAGAACTCACTCTGTAGACCAGGCTGGCCTTGAACTCACAGAGATAGGCCTGTCTCTGCCTCCCAGTGCTGGGATTAAAGGCGTGTGCCACCGCCGGCGTGGTGTAAGTGCCTGTGTTTCTCTGTATGAATGAGTACAGCCTGGCTTGTAACCAAGGATGACCTTGGACCTCTGAGTCTAGTTTGGGAATACATGAGACCCTGTCTCAAAAACCTTCTCATAAAGACAACAATTCGCCCAAAATTTGAGCTACTGCAGCTTTCACTCACAATGAACAAGCATTTAAAATCACATCAAGAACAGCAGTTAGATACTAGATACTTTATTCCTTTTTTTTTTTTTTTGGTCCCCCCCCCCCCCCCCCCCCCGACAGGTTTTCTTCGTGTAGTTTTTGGTGCCTGTCCTGGATCTTACTATGTAGCCCAGGCTGGCCTTGAACTCAGAGATCCGCCTGCCTCTGCCTCCTGAGCGCTGGGATTAAAGGCGTGCGCCACCACCGCCTGGGGGCACACGTCTTTAATCCCAGGAAGTAATATGGTAGGACAGGTGAAGAAATAGGAACTCGCTTTCTTTAGACTGAGGATTTCGTATACAAAATAGTATACAAAGCGTACATAATTCTAATCATTATTGTCTGAATTCACAGGGCATTCAGTTATTGGCTGGTTGGCACATTACTGATCAACACAGTTGCTGTCAATGAGATATGAGTACCCAGCTCCAGTCACTCTGCTTTTACACTTGACACAGAGATGGTTGGACATACCATTCCCTTCCTTTAATCCAACAAATCCTCATATAAACAAATCCTCATATAAAATTGCATCTTTGAATTGAGACAACTTCAGACCACTTCCTTTGGATATAATATGAAGTGTGGATTATGGTTTAGAAAAGTAAATTAGAAAGAAGAGTAGGAATAGATTTTCCTGGGGTAAGCAAGTTGAAACAAGGCGATTCAGAATCCAGTACAGAATATAAGTCTTTTTTTTGTTTACCAATTGTGTGTTTGTGTAGCACTCAGTGAAGAAGCTAAGACAGCAGAGTGGACCACAGCACTTTAGGGGGTTCTGTATTGTGTACCCCAATAAAGCTTACCCGGGGATAAGAGGACAGAGCCAGCGTCTAAATTAGACATAGAGATCAGGCAGTGGTAGCACACACCTTTAATCCTATCACTCGGGAGGCGGAGATCCATGTGGATGTCTGTGAGTTCAGGGCCACACTGGGCTACATGAGAGAAACAGAACCAGGCAGTGGTGGCACACGCCTTTAATCCCAGGAATTAAAATGGCAGGACACAGAAAGGTATATAAGGCGTGAGGAAACAGGAACTTGCCCTCTTTAGACTGAGGATTTCATAGAGGTAAGAACTAGTGACTGGCTTGCTCTGCTTCTCTGATCTTTCAGCTTTCACCCCAGTATCTGGCTCCGGGTTTTCTATTAATAAGACCGGTTAGCAATTCGTGTTACACTGCTGTATCTTCCTCTGGGCCCTAAGGAAGCTTCTTAAAGGAACATTGTTGAGGTTGTGTAAGTAGAATTGGTCAAAATTGGTGTGGAAATTTATCTAAATGCGTTTCTTCTTGTGGGATTGTAGTGAGGTTTAGAAAGTAGTGCTCAGCACTTGTTTTCATAGTTGTGTGCTATAAACTCTAGTGATGTTTAACTTAGCATGGAGTACTAGACATGGGAAAGATAGATTACTAGTGTGTGAGTGTATATTAAATTTTGTAACCAGGCATGGTCACTTGCATTCTTCAGAAACTGATGAATGTACAGATCTCTCAGCAGGCTGAGGCAGGAGGACTGCCTTGAGTTAGAGTAACTGACTTACTGAAGCTCATGGAGAGAGCTCAAAGCAGAATAGTACTAATTTCTGTCGAAAATACTTAGGAATTATATTTTTGTAAACCAAGCCAGATTTGCCGCTGAGAATGGGCTGGCGAAAGGCACCTTTGGGCATCAAGGCTCTGGGCCATCTGCTTTCCGGGCATGTGGGGCTGGCTGGGACCCTTGCCTCAGTTGTACAGAATGTGTTGCTGCTGCTGCTGCAGAGGCTGTTGCTGGCTCTCACATGAGTGGGTGACTTTCTGTGATTACTATTTATTTCATGTCATAAGGCACAGCATGGGTAGACACATGACTTCAGACTCCTGTATGAACCTAAAAGCTTAAGGGTGGCAAACAAATTGATGGTGATGAAAACGTGGCTGAAATGACCTCGTGAGAAACGTGCAACAGACTTGAAATATGTTAATGACTTAATCCTCATAATGACCTCATGATATGAGAATTCTCCACTTTCTGTAAATGAGAGATAGAAGCACAATTTAGGTGACATTTAGTAAGCTGAGAGTTAATCCTGGTATTTGGCTTCATAGTTTTAGTGCTTAGGAGTGAAGTTGAATAGACTTCAGTGTTTTCAGACTGAGCAAGGTGTGTGAGAAGTCCTTATTGTCAAGTGAGACTATTGGAATGGTCGTTTGATGGGTGGAAATCAAGTCCTAGCAGCAGATGCATTGCAGTTTGCAGTGTATGTAGGGATGGTCCCATGTTTTCTTGTTTGCTCCTAGGAGGAGTTTTCTGGGGGTACTTGGTATTGTCTGTTTAGCCTCACAGCTTTAGGATATTAGTGACATACCATATTTCCATGATGAGTAATGGGAGCCAGCATTAAACCAAATCCTTGTTACCATTGTTCTCAAAGGAACAAGTCTTCTGAAGTTTTTTTTTAACCTGTTATCAAAATAATACTGCCAGTAATAGTACTCAGCAGGTCATGTGACATCTAAATAAGTAAGTTCCTATATGCTTTTTTTTCCTATATGTTTTGGCGAATGCAAATAACTGAGGAAAACCTCAGAGGTAGTGAAGTACCCACCTTTTTTTTTTTTTTTTTTGGTTTTTCAAGACAGTGTTTCTCCGTGTAGTTTTGGTGCCTGTCCTGGAACTCACTTAGTAGACCAGGCTAGCCTTGAACTCACAGAGGTTTGTCTGCCTCTGCCTCCCGAGTGCGGGGATTAAAGGTGAGCGCTACCACGTCCAGCAGGACCCAGCTTCTTAATGAACTAAAAAGATGTAAAATTAAGTTTAAAAGAGAGTAGCTGAATGTCTTAGTCAGTGTTCTTGCTGTAAAAGAGAGACACTATGACCAAGGCAACTTACTTGTGGCCTTACTTATAGTTTCAGTGGTTTAATCCATTTTCATCATGGTGAGGAGCATGGCCGCACTCTTGGAACTAGGGCAGTAGTAGCTGAGGGCTACATCCTGATCCTCAGAGAAGCGAGGAGGGAGGGAGAGGGAGAGAGAGAGACTAAGACTGGACCGCAGTGATACTTCCTCCACTACAAAGCCACACTTTGTAGTCTTTCTGAGCTTTTCAAACAGTTCTAGTCCCTGGTGACTAAGAATTCAAATACATGATCCCATGGGGGCATTCTTGCTCAAACCACCACATTAGATAATACCATTTTTTGGAGTTAGTAGGATATCTTTGTTCTTTCAGACTCTGATGTTCTGGGAACACCAAGACCATTTGTTTTCATGCTACCGCTTACCTATAAAAGCTATTAGTGCCACACAGTCTCTGTCCCCCTTAGGGCAAAAATCCATATTCTCTGGACTGGTCTTCATAATACTGTGCAATGATTGTCAACAACAAAACAAACATTAGCCTGGAATGGTGACTAGTCCAGGCTCAGTGGAGAGTTCTGGCTGCCCACTAGTGGTATATAGCAGGTTTGGATATCTTCCTTCCTTCCTTCCTTTCTTTTTTTTTTTTTTTTTTTTTTTTTGGTTTTTGGAGACAGGGTTTCTCTGTGTAGCTTTGCGCCTTTCCTGGAACTCACTTTGTAGCCCAAGCTGGCCTTGAACTCACAGAGACCCGCCTGGCTCTGTCTCCCGAGTGCTGGGATTAAAGGCGTGCACCACCATCGCCTGGCTTGGATATCTTTCTTATTCTGTAAATTAGGCTGGCTGACTCTCCCTCCCTCCCATCTTACTATAAATGTTTTGAGAATTTATATGCAAGTATTATGTTTACATCATTTCCACCTTTCCTCTTCTTAAAATGCCTACCATGTTCCCCCACTCAAATCCATGTTCTCTTCAATTATTAAACACAGATAAACAGAGAGAGAGAGAGAGAGAGAGAGAGAGAGAGAGAGAGAGAGAGAGAGAGAGAGAGAGGCAGGCAGAGAGGTGGGGGAGAGGAAGGAGAGTGCCTGCTGAGTACATTTAGTGTTTCTCACATATATACTTGTTTAGAACTGGGCATTTGGGATTGGATAATCTATGAAGGACCTCATCCCTGGAGAAGACTGATTCTGTCTTTCTCAGCAGTCATTTCTGCAGTTCTTCATCCAGGGGTAGGGTCTTGTGAGGTTTTCATAGTTGGCATGTCAGTTGCTGTTGAAACTGTACAGGAGCTGCCATATTTTGAAGACAGTTTTCCTGTCATGTCTAGAAGGCATCTCACAGATGGTATCCAGAGGCTCCTACAGTCTTTCTGTCCACTCTTCCATGATGTTCCCTGAGCCTTAGGTGCAGGGCTTGTATTATAGTTGTATCAGTTGGGGTTGGGTACTGCATAGTCAGTTCTCAGCATTTTAACCAGTTGTGGATTTCTGTAATGAAGTCCATTTGTAGCAAAAAGAAATTTTTTTGATGAAGAGAGAGAGCTACACTTATCTGTGGGTACAAGAATTAAGTATTTAGAATATAGTTAGAAATTATACTGGTTTAGGAAAGTGGCAGTAGTATGTTCTCCTTCAGGGTCCATAACCTGAAACCACAGGTAGTTGGCTAGGGTTACAGCTAGGCCCGAATTCCTTAACGTTCAGTTAGACAGTTGTGGTTATCCCAAGTTTGTGTCACTACTTTACCCTTGAGAAGATTGCCATGCTGGTCCTTGTGGTTCATAGGCCATCACAGCTGGGTAGGACTGCTGGTTACTTTTCTCACTTGGCAGCTTGCATAGCACCCTTAGATGCTGTGAGAGCTAGTCCTCAGTGAGGGGGTTTCCAGGTCAGTTCCAGCTTGATTCTTCTAAGTCCTGTGTCTGAAGTATGTGGTGGTATTAGCAATAGTGTCTTGCCTCTAAGTTCTGGGAGATTACCAAAGGCAACCATACTAGCCTTTCTTGTTGGGAGTCTTTCCAGCTCTCCTGACCAACTTGAAAGTTTCCCCTGCCTGGCACTGGGGTTGTTGTTAGGTAGTATATGGCTCTTGGGGAAGGCATTATCACCTCAAGTGGCATAACTTCATTCAAAGTATGTGTATGTATGTATATTTGTATACACATACTATATTACATATATTATAAGTATATTTATAAGTAAACCTAAAATGTTTCCCTATGGCTTTCAAGCATCCTTAATGCGATTTGTCTGTCCTTTCTCCCTCCCTTTGCATTTCCAGGTAATCCCCCCTCCCCCGTTCCAGTTTTCCCCATTTCTCCCTTTATAGCCCCTGTGTCCTACTGTTTCCCCCTGCCATAGAAATGCCCCTCCCTAAGTATGGTCTCTTTAATTTCTGGTTTCTATGGTTATTCCAGGTTATATACTCCTATCTAAAGATTCAGATATCCATAAATCCATAATTAAGAGAGAAATGTGATGTTTTTCTTTCTGGATCTAGCTTATCTGCTCAGTATATTTTCTAGTTCCATCCATTTACCTGAAATTTTATGATTTTTTTCTTTACAGCTGAATAAAATTCCCTTGTGAATATGTATCACATATTATCCATCAGTTGAAGTTAGGTTGTTTTCTTTTTCTAATTATGGTGAATAGAGCATCAGTGGATATACTGAGCAAGTATTTGTGGAGTAGGATGTTGAATCCTTTGGGGTAATATGGTAGATCTTTCAGCTTTTTGAGAATTCTCCATACTGATTTCCATAATGGCTGCACCAGTGTTGATCAGGAAATTGGTGAATGCTAAAGACACACAATGGTCATGCATACTTTACCATCTCGCTTCATAATTTGATCTGCAAAAATTGACCAACATGTTGAACTGCCATGGAAAATAAAGTTCAGTGTACATGTCTGCCAGTCCAGTTCCTTACTACTACATAGAGTACTGATGGGGCTCACTGGGAAATACGCAGTTTGTATTTATAGTGGCTGATGCTACTGTAACATAAGAACATGAGGTGGGCAAATTTGTGGTTTCTTTTCCTCTTCCTCATTGTCCTCACTACTTGAAGTATTTGTGGATACGTAAGGTTAGGTTGGAAAGGCTACTTTTCCCAGTATGTGGAAAATGTTAATAGACTAAGTTTCTTAAGTTTAGAGTATTAACAGAGGGCCAGTATACTAACTCACCAAAGACAATTCTAGTTGCCTAGCTAATATTGAAGAGTTTTTCTTCTAAAGTGATCTTGAAGTAACCTATTTCTTTTTCTTCCTTCCAGATTCTTGTTGAAATCTGTTAATTCTATTTTTTGAACACTTATGAATAACCACGCATCTTCAAAACCATCTACCATGAAGCTAAAACAAACCATCAACCCCATACTTTTATATTTCATACATTTTATAATATCACTCTATACTATTTTAACATACATTCCATTTTACTTTTTGTGTGAGTCAAGACAAGAAAAATCAAACAAAATTAAAGCAAAGCCTGTCAATTCAAAACCGGATTCTGCATACAGATCTACTAACAGCTTGGACAGTTTGGCTTCAGTATTGTATCCTGGCTGCGATACACTTGATAAAGTCTTTATATATGCAAAAGATAAATTTAAGGACAAAAGGCTATTGGGAACACGTGAAATTTTGAGTGAGGAAGATGAAATTCAACCAAATGGAAAAATTTTTAAAAAGGTAAGATGATCTCTGCTGCCTTGAATCCCCTCCATACTTGTACCCACAGGCCTCCTCTCCTTGTACACTTAGCATTGTGGGAAGTGTAGTCTCCTGCAGGTGGAACCTGCTGGTGTTGTAGGAGAAAGTCTCCCTCCAGGGCCATAGACTGCTTTCAGTCCTCTGTCTTCACGTTTACTGATTTGACCATATTTTTCAAAATGGTCAAATATGGAGAATGTGCCCTGGTGTGGGGCTCCTGAACCTGGCATCTCCTCGGGTTAGGATAAAACTCCTAGGTAGTAGCCGGGCGGTGGTGGCACACACCTTTAATCCAAGCACTCCAGAGGCAGAGGTAGGGCTACAGCGTGAGCTCTAGGAAAGGCTCCAAAGCTACATAGAGAAAACCTCCAAAAACCAAAAAACGGGGCTGGAGAGATGATGGCTCAGCAGTTAAGAGCACTTGGCTGTTCCTTCAGAGGACCCGGGTTCAGTTCCCAGCACCCACATGGCAGCTCACAACTGTCTGTAACTCCAGTTCCAGGGGATCTGACACTTTCACACCAGTGTACATAAAAATTTAAATAAATTATTAAAAGAAAAACCAAAAACCAACCAAACAAAAACAAAACCTGCTAGGTAGTTTGGGGTGGGAACCCTATTCTAGGGTGCTTGGCACCATGTGACTTGTTTTGATTTTTCATGGAAATTACAGTGGGTGTTAATATCTTAGTACTTTGGTTATAGCAATTGTATGACTTACATTTTTTTTTTTTTTTTTTTAACCACTGCAGAGAATCTTGCCTGCCATTGGCTTGAAACAGAAACAAGCTGTCTTTACAGATAGAAATAGTGTGGTTAAGAGCCTGGGCTTTGGCTCCAGAATGCAAGTTTGAATTTTGGTTTCGCCACTTACTAGTCTTGTGGCATTAGAAAAGTTATTTAATGACTGTGGAATTAGTGTTTATGAGCCAAGGTGTTTTAATTAGTATCACGTTGTTTTAAAACTGGAAGTAACCTTATGGGTTAGATGATGTCATCTCTACTTGGAAGATCAGAACATTGAAGCATGGATGAATTAGCTAACTAACGAACCAAGGACCCTAAAGCTCCTGAGTGGAAAGCTGGGATTTGAACGCAGGCTTTTGTAACTAACTACAGATTGTCAGAGAGGAGGGAAAAAGCCAAACAATTATGATGTCATTTTCCTATTTATTTATTATTTATAAATTAGGTCTTAGAACACTGTGCAGACCAGGCTGCTCTCAGACTCAGAGATCTGCCTACCTCCTACCTCCACAAAGTGCTGGGATTAAAGGCCTGTCTGTGCCTTGAATTCTTTGTCAGAAGATATGCCTATTATTAGTACTTGCTGTTAAATTTGCATTTGTGGTTTATCAGTTTTTTCTAAGGTTATATATAGATGGACAAAAACATTATATTTTTCTTGTCTAGAATCAGCTGTTTTGGGGACCTAGAATTAATTTTTAGGTTTTGTATATATAATAAGTGAAACATACTGTCTGTTGTCTGTATTAGAGTGTGCTTTGCTGTCAGTTAGCCAAGACTGGTGTTTCTCTTGATGTGTAGCAGCTGTGGGAATGGGGGCTGCAAGCTAGAGACTGAGTTAAGCAAGCTTACCCTGCACGCACCCACGTGCTCTGGGTTCTTGTCACACCCATTGTGTTGTGTCAGGACCAGCATCTGTCACGGCAGGGTATTGGGTGACATAGCTTAAGTTAGTCTTACTGAACAGACAGCAGAGGGCTGGCAGAAGGCTTTCATTTATTTTTAGAGTCTCATGCAGCCCAGGCTGGTATCAAACTCTTGATCCTCCTGCCTCCCTGGGACTTGCAGGGCGCTGGGACTGATTGCATTGCTCTGGCTACCACAGCAGACAGAAGACCTGTTTTTGGTGACTTGTTTTCATTAGAATAGTTACCACATTTAAAGATAACCTTCAATTTGAGGAGCTTATGTGTATTAATATCTAAAAGTGTCCTTTGTAGATGTAACCATCTTTTTAATAAGAAACACAGAGCCGATTGCAGAGTTAAAAAGCCCAGGAGGTCAGAGCAATAGCTAAGAGCTAAAAACCTTACCCTTCACTGCCGCTGCTGTCCTCCTCAGCCAGAGCACTACTTCCTGTGTGTCTGTCTGTCTTATAGACTTTCTGTTCTGCCTTCTCATTGGTTGTAAACCCAACCACATGACCTCCTCGTCACTGCCCATCTATACAGACCTCCAGGTCTTCTATAGTTGGTATTGAGATTAAAGGCATGTGTCTCCATGCTGGCTGTATCCTTGAACACACAGAGATCTGCTTAGCTCTGCCTCCCAAGTGCTGGGATTAAAGGCGTGTACCCCCACCACCCAGCTTCTGCTATGGCTTGCTATTAGCTCTGACCCCCAGGCAACTTTATTTATTAACATACAAATAAAATCACATTTCAGTACAAATAAAATATCACCATAGTCCTTACTTTGAGAAGTGGCAGCATAGAATAAAATATTGTTAAAGCAAAGTTATGCAAACCTTATTTCAGATTAGTCCACTCACTCTCTCTCTCTCTCTCTGTGTGTGTGTGTGTGTGTGTGTGTGTGTGTGTGTGTGTGTGTGTGTGTGTATATGTGTATATGTATGTGTCCCTCTCCATTCGTGTGTCCGTCCGAGATGGAACCTAGGGCCTTACGAATGCCAGGCAAGTGTTCTATGCCCCAGGCTTCTTGAGAATAATGAACTTCAAAGTGTTGTCTCCCTAGTGCCCTAACCATCGTTCTAAGCTCTGGGGCTGTGATAAGGTGGAGCAGCAGTGGTGACAATCTTATGCTCCACAAAGAGTGACCACCATCTTCACCAAGATGGAAAACGGGGAACACAAACCTGGAGTAGAAGCTGCCATGTTTCTGAGGCCCGACAAGCCTTTTCAGAAATACTGACTTGTTGTCTTAGTTGTCCGAATGGGGCTTACAAAGCTGTAGCACAGAAACTACGTGGAATCTGCTTGCAGCTTTCCCAGCAGCAAATGGATTGCCCAGTGCCCTGTAGACAGGAAGGGCAGGGAATGGCTAGATTTCAGAGCCTTCTTCTGGTACAAGTGTGCCTGAAATCTTGAAGAACTAAAACATTAGACACAAACTGTTTCAATACTTATTTTGTTAAGTATGAGACACTTTTGATGTTTTATACATATTCTAAACACATTAGAGAGAATGTAGTTAATAGTGGTTATAGAAAATTTCAGACAGTTAACATGAAAGTCAGTAGGCATGCTTTGTTAGTTGATCTAGCTTCCTCTTTTGTTTTTTCTCAGTGCTGGCTTTTGTGTGGTCTTTTTCTTCAGAGTCACGTGTTTATCATTTCTGTTTATTATGATACTTACTTTTGGAAAGTCGGGTTGGGTGACATATGCTTGCGATCCTAGCAGTTGAAGGCTCAGGTAGGATGATTATGAATTCAAGACCATCCTGGGCTACATATCAATATCCTGTCTCAAAGGACCAAAAAAGAAAAAAAAATGCTGAAGTTACAGCTTAGTAGTAGAACAGTTAGTTAGTTGCCTGTTATACTCAAGACTCTAGGTTCAGTCCTCAGGTGGTTCCCCCACCCCAAATAAATCCAAACAAAAATATGGAGAATGACCGTCTTTCCCCTTTCGGCTGGGTTCACACTACTAATAAGCCTATGATTCAACAACACTCAGGAAAGAGACAGGCAGGAGGATAGACAGAGGTTCCAGGCCAGCCAGGGCTACAATAGTAGTAGAACCCTGTGTAAACATGGCCCCCTCCTGTAAACGGATGCTTTTCTCTGTCCCACACTGTTCTGCACTCACTTCCAAAATTATCACTCGGAGGCTTATAAATGCTTTGCCGACGGCACAGGCTTATTCCTAGCTATTTCTTAATTTAAATTAACCTGCATTTCTTATCTGTGCTTTGCCACGTGGTTCGTGGCTTGTTACCTCATTTTTTACATGCCTTGTTTCCTCAGACGCTGGCTGGTGTCTGCCCTGACTCCACCCTTGCTCTTCCCAGAATTCTCCTAGTCTGGTTCTCCAATCTCTTCCTGCCTAGCCATCAGCCAATCAGCTTTATTATTAACAATGAGTATAATCCACACTACCCTCCTGCACTTTCTGAGTTGTGGGGACATTTACATCATAGTTCATATGAAAAGTAGTAGCTTTCTTGGCCTGGGATCGAGGCTATGTTCTTTCTTCACTCTCCTATGGATCTCCCTTTCATGGTTGCTGTCCCTACTTCCTGTTGTTAACTGCGTGTCCCAAATCACACAAGCCCAAAACACAAAGAGAAGGTTAAAGAAAGCCAGGCATACTTTGTTAAAGAAGACAGGAAATGTGTAATTCTGCAATAGTTCTATTCTAGATAGTGAATGAGGAGAAAACCCAACAACCTCGTTCTTAAAAGAGGTTTGAATCAGCTGTCTGAAATCTTGATTTCTATTAGACTGTCACATCAACCAGATGTCCTAATGGTTAAATGTTGGTGTGCTTTGATTTTAATAACTTCTGTATGCTGTCACCATTTATTATTTTTCTTTTGAGGTGCAAGACAGTCATCAAAAAGCATTGCATTTTTTATGTTCCTGGAACAGCTTTAAAATACTAAGGTTCTACATTCCAGGAAGTTATACTTTTTTAGATAGTATTCTTTGAGTGATAATTGATATTATGACACACACAGTGATATTGTGTGTCACTCCTTTGACAGGATAAAAAATAGCCAAATGGGCAAGAACCAAGTGACCCCCAAGGTTACCATGAGGACTGGGGATCTCTAGCTCCAGGATAGAACGTTCACCTGAGGTTACCACGAGGACTGGGGATCTCTAGCTCCATGACAGAATGCTCACCTGAGGTTACCACGAGGACTGGGGATCTCTAGCTCCATGACAGAATGCTCACCTGAGGTTACCACGAGGACTGGGGATCTCTAGCTCCAGGATAGAATGCTCACATGAGGTTACCACGAGGACTGGGGATCTATAGCTCCAGGATAGAATGCTCACCTGAGGTTACCACGAGGAAGCGGCTCTGAGAACTGTACTGTCAGGAGTCCTGAGCCTGTTTGCGTTGTAGAGCAAATGTATGGCAACAGGACTGAATGGGGATGAGAGCAAACATGGTTATGGCTCCAGGTATTTCTTCCACACACTGAGCGCATCATCACTGAGTGAGTGTCTTAGCACCGAGAAGACACACTGGTTCATCTTGGCATGGGTCTTAGCTCATCAATAGTGTGAAAAGAAAAGCAGACGGGTGATTTAAGGAATGCCTGCCTGAATAGGTTGCAGTTAAGATGAGACCTGAACAAGATCTAGCAAACTTGGATAAAGAACCTTCTGAGCAGGAAGACAGAGTAGTGGGTCCCAGATAAGAGTGAGCTCAGCTGAGTGAGGGACTTGGGGTGGATCATTTAAGGATCCCGGAGAGGGCACCCTCTTCCCCTATTCTGGCATTTCTGAAGAACAGAAAGGATGGGGTTGAGTTTTAATATGTGAGTTTGGAAAGGGGTTTGCAAGGGTCACAGAGGCTTATAGCTTCCGGTCCTGGGCCTCAGTGCTACTAGAAAGGAAGCAGCCTGCAGTCTGAAGTAAGGGACCTTGCTTGTGTGTTTGTAGGGATAAGAGTGGTGTGAATTGTGGGAGGGGAAGGCTGGAGGGGCAGGAGGAGGGAAGAGAGGGGCATCTGTGGTTGGTATGTAAGATGAATAAAAAATTCCTTAATAAAAAAAAAGGTGGTGTGAATTATGGAGAAGATGGCCTGGCGTGACAGTAATGGACATGAAAGAAATCAGGCTGTATTTGTAGATAAGTTGATAGACTCTGGATAGATTTAGAGATGAGACTGAAGATGAACGTTAAGGCTAATAACTTACTGCGCACATAGGAATAATGTAGAGCTGAGTAGTGAAAAGGGGGCGAGTGAGAGAACTTTCGGTTTGGGACTTGCTGAGTTTGGTCTGTCTGTCAGATACCTTGTTGAACAAGTAAAAACAGGTGGCTGTAGTGGAGGTGGGAATTTGAGGAGCTGTTTGAAGCAGTCCTTGGGAGTCTGGCTTTTTTTGTTTTGTTTTTTTTGTTTTTCGAGACAGGGTTTCTCTGTGTAGCTTTGCGCCTTTCCTGGAACTCACTCTGTAGCCCAGGCTGGCCTCAAACTCACAGAGATCCTCCTGAGTGCTGGGATTAAAGGCGTGCGCCACCACCGCCCGGTGGGAGTCTGGCTTTTGTCAGGGACATCCAACCATGTGGACTGCAGAATGTGAGTACCGGTGTATGTGGGTTATTCAGTTTGGTGGTAGAAGGTTTAAGAGTGTCTGTTTAATTTCTGATGGTTTAGTGAAGTGGGCGACAATGATTGTTGTTTCCAGTTAGAGGGAGGGTATTTAAAGAGAGAAAAACCTTACAATTATTAGAGGATGAGAAAATGAATAACTGGGGAAGTGTCTTAGACTGTGGGCTGATGAAATCTGTGGTCCTGCATTTAGTGAGGTTCATGTTCTTCTGCAGCAGTGTTTAATGGCATAGGCAGAGGGTTAAATTAATGCGTTTAGTTTTGGGTTAGCCATAGGAACAGTTAGGATTAGAAACTGCAGGATGAGCCAGATACGGATGGGTAGACAGTGTCCACAAATGTAACCTTTGTGAGAAAGATAATTAATTAGGACACTCAGTGCCTTAAATAATGAAACCCAGGTTTCCCTTATATTTCTTTTCTTTCTTTCTTTCTTTCTTTCTTTCTTTCTTTCTTTCTTTCTTTCTTTCTTTCTTTCTTTCTTTCTTTCTTTCTTTCTTTCTTTCTTTCTTTCTTTCTTTCTTTCTTTCTTTCTTTCTCTCTCTCTCTCTCTCTCTCTCTCTCTTTCTTTCTTTCTTTCTTTCTTTCTTCTTTCTTTCCTTTCTCTCTCTCTCTCCCTCCCTCCCTCCCTCCCTCCTTCCTTCCTTCCTTCCTTCCTGACAGGTTTTTGCTATGTAGTCTTGACTGTTCTGGAACTCAGTGTAGACCAGGCTGGTCTTGACCTTAGAGAGATCTGCTTGCGTCTGCCTCCTGGGTGCTAGGATTAAAAGTGGGTGCCAGCTAGGCCCGGTTAGTTCTTTTTTTTTTTTCTTTTCCTTTTCTCCCTCCCTCCCTCCCTCCCTCCCTCCCTCCCTCCTTCCTTCCTTCCTTCCTTCCTTCCTTTGTGGCCTGAATTTTCGTTATGTAGCCTGGGCTGGCCTAAGATTCAAGGCAATCCTTTCCTTCAGCCAGCTGAGTACTGGGATTATAGACATGGGCACTTGAATTAAATTCTAGAATTTCATTTCTTTGTGAGATGGTGGCATCATCACATGAGTTTATATATTTGGGTTGTATATTAAGTGACTTTTCCACGTTCTTAGACAATGGTAAAGCTGGTCATTTAGGTTTAGAATCTAGGCAGGTGCCCCATTCTTATCTTGGAGTTTATAGTTCTTAGTAACTATAGTCCGGTTCCTGCACATTTTAGCCAAATTCTCATCTGTCTTCTCACCCACACAGAGCTCCTTTTGAAGTCATTGGAGCTCCCATGCTGAGCATTTCCTGGGGGTGCAGAGCAAGGTGAGAGTTTGGGACTGCTCCAGTTAAAGAAGTGTAATCTTACATCTATACTGACTAGAACACCAGAGGGCACCATTTATTCCCTCATCGATCTAGCCTCTTAGGGAACATTGCATTTTTAGAAATAAATGTGTTCAGATGGTTTTGATTTTAAATTTTAATTTTATGTGTATGAGTGTTTTTGCCTGCATGTATGACTATGCACTACTTGTGTGCCAGGGCCTGTGGAGGCCAGAAGTGGGTGTTGATTGGATCCTCTGGACCTGGAGTTACAGATGCTTGTGAGCCGCCATGTGGGTCCAGGGACTCACGCCAGGGTCCTCTGGAAAAGCAGTCTCTGGGCTATCTCTCTAGTCCCTGTGCTGATGATTTTTAAGATGCTTGAGACACAGATTAGCACAGCCATGCTTGGAAACCAGCTGTATGCATTTGTAGTTTGCTTTTTGTTCAGTTTTTACATATAATGGGGAAATCCTGATTGATTGATTGTCTTTAAGTTGAAAATCCTTAAAGACAGGAATTTGTTAACCAGCTTTAAAAGAAGCTTATTAACGTAAGCTTGGGTAACCTGCACTTCTGACAAATCCAAATAAAATACTGCAGGCTGGTTAAGTATAGGAGGTTTAAACAGAGGGACTGTGAATAATATAACTCAGTCTCCACTTAGTTGTAGAGAGACTTTGTACTTTATCATGATGGATAATTATTCAAATTAAGTGGCCATAAATATTTCTATGAACTTGGACAGTAGGGTCACATTCTAGCTATAGATCACATACCATCTGTTTTTGAAATCCAAAAATTCTCATGCAGAGAATAAGTCAAATTTTTCTCTAAACAAATTATTAGTATAGGGCCATCTGTCTAGGGAATTGACCTTTGTGATTCCTTCAAACATGTTCAGGGTTCTCCCCTACCTCCATCTTGTATAATCCCCAACTCATGGTGACCTCGATCCTTGCACTTGTGAAGTGTCGATTTCAGGCATGCGCCACCACACCAGCTTGTCTTATGGTTCATTAAAATAAGGCCGCACTGCATAAAATAGTGCCTTACTGTATAACTCTGCTGGTCTTGAGCTATATAGATCCTGATGTTTTAGCTCAATTCTGAATAATTTGGAAAACCAGAAATAAAGCCAACTCCCACTTCTGTCATAGTTAAACGCTAACATGGGATTTGGGTTGTCGTAGACAATGTCACAAAGCTATTTTTTAGAGATACATCTTTACTTGAAGCTAATATGTTTTATATTCATATAACTTTCTGGCTATATAAAGTCTGAAATTTGCTCTAATTTCTTCCTGTAAAATAGTATTTTGGCCATGTTAAAAGATATTTGTGTTTTATACTTTGCTTTATCAGGTTATTCTGGGGCACTATAATTGGCTTTCCTATGAAGATGTCTTCATTCGAGCCCTTGACTTTGGAAATGGGTTGCAGATGTTGGGCCAGAAACCAAAGACCAACATCGCCATCTTCTGTGAGACCAGGGCTGAGTGGATGATTGCCGCACAGGCCTGTTTCATGTATAACTTCCAGCGTACGTATGGACGACACTTTTTAAAAGAATGGTTCTTTTTTGTTCTTTTGTTTTTGAGACAGAGTCTCTACATAGCCTTGGCTGTCCTGGAACTCATTGTGAGGTCACCAGGCTGACCTCAAACTCAGAGGTCCACCTGTTTGCCTGCTAAGTGCTGGGAGTAGAGGTGTTTGCCACCACACTTGGCCCTAAAGTAATATTTGAGAGGTTAACTTTCTGATACCAGTTTTTTCTTTTATCTACTTAGTGGAGGGGTGTTTGTTAGGACTCAGATACTCATTCATTCATTCATTCATCTATTTTGAAAAAAAGAATCAGTTTGGGAAGAAACCCTGCTGGTCAGATGTTAAGGGGGGTTTCTGCATCTGGAAAACTAGACCTAACTTACAGGGTCCTTTCTTGGTTACCATCCCTTAGGGACCTTTTTGGACCTACTGCCGTTTTGTTAATCCACTTCTGCTAGTAGCTACAGTTAACCCCTAGAGTACATCCCTGTCATAACTTGGTGGACTTCCAAGCGCTAGGTTACATGGTGAAGAATCTTAGTATGGCTGAAGTTTTTCATGGTGATCATGGTGGCTAGCCCTGCAAAGCAGTCCTGGAAGGTCGGTTGGGAAGTCTGGGTGCCAAAGTCATGGTAAATGAACAGGAAACAAAAACAGTGCTTCGGCAGACTTCTTGTTATGCACTCCTCTGTTTTTCTTTTCTTTTCTAAGAGTTATTTTATTTTATGCAATGGGTACACGCGTTGCTCATGGAGGTCAGAAGAGAGCACTGAATTCCCTTGGGACTGGAGATAGCCACCATGTAGGTGCTGGGAATTGAGCGTGGGTCTTCTGCAAGAAGAGCAAGTGCTCTTAGTTAACCTCTGAGGCACCTGTCCCGCAGTCCCCCCTTTTCTTCTTTCTTTAGTTGAGACCGGGTGTCACTGTGTTCTCTAGCTGGCCTGGAGACCAGCTGGCTTTGAACCCCTGAACCCTGCTTGGGATTAAAGACGTGTACTGCTACACCAAGGCGACTTCCACTTTGTAAACTAGGGACTGCCTTTGTGTTTCCAAGGTTCGAGTTTACACTTTTTTTTTTTTTGGTTTTTCAAGACAGGGTCTCTCTGTAGCTTTGCGCCTTTCCTGGAACTCACTTTGTAGACCAGGCTGGCCTTGAACTCACAGAGATCCGCCTGCCTCTGCCTCCCGAGTGCTGGGATTAAAGGCGTGCGCCACCACCGCCCGGCTTCGAGTTTACACTTCTTTATTGTTTGTCCTTTCACTTCTTTTCCAGTCATACGGAAAGTAAAAAAAAAAAAAAAAAATGAAAAACACTAATTTTTTGTTTTGTTTTGATTTTTTCAGCTGTAGAATAAGCTATACCGCTTATGAATTCCTTTTTTTTTTTTTTTTTTTTTTTGAGCCAGGGTCTCATGTAGCTGGATTAAACTCACTGAGTAATGGAGGGTGACCTCCAGTCTCTCCTCCCAAGTGCTGGGATTACAGGTGTCACCACTACTCCTGGCTCGTGTTATTTGTTGACACGTGATACTTAAAATCTGACATTCAATGTGCTGTCTTACTGGCTTGTCTAGTGGGTCTCAACATGTGGGTCTCAACTCATTTGAGGGTTGGGGGTGGAATGGCCCTTTCATGGGTTGCATAAGACCTTTGGAAAACACAGATACTAACATTATGATTCATAACAATAGCAAAATTACAGTTATGAAGTAGCAATGAAAATAATGTTATAGTTGGGGGGTCACCACAACACAAGGAACTGTATTAAAGGGTCACAGCATTAGGAAGGTTGAGAACCACCTGATTAGACTCAAGTGGCCATAGGTCACTTCACTTAAATCTTCACTTAAAATACTAGAGACCTTGGGAAGGTTAGAGGAAGGGGAGTAGGTAGGATACTGAGTAGTACAGGAGTGATGTCCACAGCCATGGTAGTTTCTCCTCATGGGCTGTGCGTGAGAGCACTCCTTTATGATTCACGTGCACTTCCAGAGGTGCTGCTATGTGATAAGTGTGCCTTTTTTTACGTGTGACCTGTGTTCTTTTCCTCATAGTTGTTACGCTGTATGCTACCCTGGGAGGGCCAGCCATTGTTCACGGACTTAATGAGACCGAGGTGACCAACATCATTACTAGTAAAGAACTCTTGCAGACAAAGCTGAAGGTGAGGACTGCAGTTAACTCTAAGTGGAAATCGCTTTGACTCTTGCCTTGACCAGTCATACTGATTCTCAGTTATCTTTGGGAGGTTTTGTTCTTTTCTTTAGAACATAAAAGTGGATTTAGAACAGAATTAGGAAGTTGCTAAAAACTGTGAACTATACCAGTGTCTGTTGAAAGGATAGCAACTTTATTGTGCTTGTTTTATAGTGTATTTAAGTAAGTTAATAGTTTTGAATGTCTGTAGTTTTTGAATTTGTGTGTCTGTGCTCATGTGCATGCATATGTGTCATGGCACACCTGTGAAAAGTGAGGACAACTGTGGTGATTCCCCTGCAGCCTTTATAGCAGGCAAGGAAAAAAGCAATCCATGAAGAGACAAGAATGAAATTCAGCTCAACCCAATTTTATTGTATCCGGTGCTGGCCCAGGACTTGTAGAGTCTGGCTCAGATCATTTTACTTTATCACAGTACAATTTTTAAAAAATGTATTCAGATAACTCAGTCCCAAGTGCACAACAATTTAAGACATGTTTACATTGAGATTCCTTACAAAGTCCATCTGGCTTCTTTCACAAGAGTGGGTACTGTTGACTCAGAGATAGTGCCCAAGATTTAGGGTCTAGGGAGCTTGTTTGAGCTAAGCATAATGCTTATGGGTGTCCAGATTGGCCTGGCCTAAGTTAACATAGAAGTCACTAAGGCTTTTGTAAAGCACAAATGACCTCACTCCTAAGAGTGGGTTTATGGTCTAAAAACAATGCTCAGGATTTAGGGGAAAGGTCTTGGACAAGTAAAAACATAAAGTCTGGGAGATACCGGCAGAGCCTGTCTCCTCAGACAGCAAAGGATTGCCAGGTTGTAAAACTCCATCATTCCTGGCATTCCAGGAAGAGCAGCTGCGCACCTCATTCCATTGAAAAGGTGAGCTGTGTGTTCAGCCTTCCTGGCTCCTCCAGTGCTTATCTGTGTGCACAAAGCCTTCTTGTCCTCCACAGATAACCTATAGGAGTCAACTCTCCCTCCATTCACCATGAGATTCCTTGTGGGTTTTGTTGAAGATCGTCAGGCCTTACCTCCTGAACCATCTTGCTGGTCCCTCAGCATTTTATATTTTATGTGGATATGTTTTTTGCCTGCATTCCTGTATATGTACCATGTAGGTCAAGTGAAATGCTTGCCTTTGTAAGCACGAGGACCTGAGTTCGATTATAATAAAAGTGTGGTGGTATCTGCTCACAATCCCAGCACTGTGTGAGTGGAATAGGTGGATCCCTGAGGCTTATATTTGTTATGTTCCAGGCGAGAGCATCCTGTGGGGGAAGGCTTGGAGAGCACAGAATTGTTCATAGGCATCCACAGGTGCACACAAAATCTCAACATGGGGAGATGGAAGTTGGAAGATTAGTAGTTCAAAGTCATCCTCAGTTACTTAGTAAAATTGAGGCCAACCTAAGGGGCATGAGATCTTATCTCCTGAAAGAAAGGAAGGAAGGAAGGAAGGAAGGACAAAAGGAAAAACAAGAGGGAGGGGAAAGTAGGGAGAGAGAGAGAGAGAGAGAGAAGAGAGGAAGTAGGGGAAGAAAGGGTTGGAGGAAGGGGTGCCAAGAGGTGTACAGGGTGGTCAGAGACGGGTGCTGGATTCCCTGGAACCAGTTACAGGATGCTATATGGGTGGGTGCTCTAAACCACTCTCCAGACCGCGGAATATTTTAAATTCATTTATGAATCACTGAGTAATGATTTGCTTGAAGATTTTAAGTACTAAAATGGGAGACATTTTATGAAATAATAGGCAAAGGATTCTTGTAATTTCTAGGCAATTTCCCCTGAAAACATTACCGTCTCAGGCATTCTTTCGTTTTTCTTTTTTAGTAAATATACAAGTGTTTTCTCCCTTCTCCCATATGTTCTTGAGGGACTATGGGCTTCCCTATATGTAGTTGGTGTTCTGTGTTTATATGTTCATTTTGTGGAGTAGTAACGTTGTTCATAAGGATTTTATCAAAGAACAGAGTATACATAATACTACAGGACAGTGAGTGTACTCCCCCCACCTTCCTCCCTTCCATCCTTTCTACCTACTCACCCCTCCTTCCTTCTCTCCCATCCTTCCTCCCTCCATCCCTTCCTTCCCAGTCCCACCACTTAACTTTTTGGGGACAGGAAGTCAATTGGTCACTCCATGTGGTAGCTACTCTCACACGTTTTGAACTAGTCACTCAAACTTGGTTAACACATGATGGTGACTGTTGGTGTTTCTTCAGGACATAGTCTCTTTGGTCCCACGTCTGCGGCATATCATAACTGTTGATGGGAAGCCTCCAACCTGGTCTGAGTTCCCCAAGGGCGTCATCGTACACACCATGGCTGCGGTGCAGGCTCTCGGAGTGAAGGCCAACGTGGGTACGTTGTGTGCTCATCATTCCATGTGTGCGTTCTCTGCTCCCCTTGTTCTAGAACCAACCAAAGGTTTGATCCTGGAGTTAGATCACACATCAGCTTTCTAGACTGTCAACTGTAGAAATGGGATCTTCTACAAGTACTTTTATCTAGTCCTTAAAGAGAGACTGAAGGAAAATGCCAGCATTTACTCATTACTGTTCATTTAAATGTGTGTCCCAGTATTGTTTATCCCTCCTTATGTGTTGACTGTTGTTTATTTTGGTTGAATTGTATAAATGAGTGAGAAGGAAGTTGATGATGTAGCTGAGTTCCTCAGAAGTGTATGTTTTTCTGTTCTTCAATATAGAAAACAAAGCTCACAGCAAGCCAGTGCCCTCAGACATTGCAGTAATCATGTATACAAGCGGGTCTACAGGAATCCCAAAGGGAGTCATGATCTCCCACAGCAACATCATTGCTGCTATAACTGGGATGGCGAGAAGGATTCCAAGTCTGGGGTATGTATGTCACGGTCAAATGCAGAGTGACTTTGTATTTGCAGCTGTTAGAGCACAAATGTTCGTGCCATTTTAGTACATGGCCACGGTATCCCCAAGTGTCTACGAAAGTAGACATTTTAGAGAATAGTAATTTAAAGAGTCACACTTTTAAAAAGGTTTATTTTAAAGTGTACGTGTGTGCATGTGTCTCCCCATCCCTGCTCATGAAGCTGCAGAGGCCAGAGTGTCAGATCCCCTTGGAGCTGGAGCTGTGAGTGCCCAGCAGAGGTGCTGAGAACCAGACTGAGGTTCCCTGAGTTGTTAACTCCTGAGCCATCTCTCCAGCCTCTCAAAGTAGTTACATTCATGTAATTTTAAGTGATAGTTCAGTGGTTGAATATTTTAACCATGCAAAGTTCAGCTGACTTTGTAGTTTTAAATACCCTAAATTTAAATTGTTTCAGTCAGGTAGTATTGCTTCCTGATGTACATAGTCATTTTTATATGTTAAGTGCAGTCCTGGTGGGCAGAGAGGTATTCATAGTCAACTGATTGGATTCTGGGAGTGGAGTGGAGTGGAGTGGGCAGAGAAATGACCGAAGAAACCAGACGGGGTGAGAGGAGTTGAGACCGTACTTCAGAGATGAAATCTGTCCTGATGCCTGAGCTGGGACACTGCTCTGCTGTTCTGTTGCCCTTATGCACAGACAGACAGACATTTAGACACATGCACTTAGCTGTGGGACTGAGTTTGGGAATAGAGCTGGAAAACGCAGCATCTCTTTCCCTGTGGACTTTCCTTAGTTGCTCTTCACGTTGTAGATGCAGGGCCATTTCTTGAAAACTGGACGAATGCACATACTGTCTTGCATACGAAGGACCCATCTCCTGGAACAGGCATCTGTTCTATGAGTGTCCCAGTAGGTGCCCACCATCTCAAAAGGGCATCTCCTGTGGTGACATCCTGCAGTTGAAAAGACCCACTAGGCTCTTCTTTTGCCTTAGCACTTTGCTTCTGCGAGAGACCACATTCTGAAAGTGCCTACCTCTGTGGTTTTGGATTGAACTGTAGTTTTTTTTTTTCTTTTTTTGTCTGTCTGACCTGCACCCTATCAGCAGGGAGCTTCGGTGGGTGCATAGCTGTTCCTCTGTGTATCTGGAAGCCTGCTGTGTGCAGAGAACTCCATCACAGTTGCTTTTATCTGTCCTTTCTTTCAGAGAGGAAGATGTATACATTGGATATTTGCCCCTGGCCCATGTTCTAGAATTAAGTGCTGAGCTTGTGTGTCTTTCTCATGGATGCCGAATCGGCTACTCTTCACCACAGACTTTAGCAGATCAGGTAAGTTAAGTATTTGTGATTTGGTATACTAAAACATATTTTTAACATTTCTTTTCCTATCCATTTACAGTATATTGTTTATTATTATTATTATTATTATTATTATTATTATTATCATTATTATTTGGTTTTTCGAGACAAGGTTTCTGTGTAGCTTTGGGAGCCCATTCTGGAACTCGCTCTATAGACCAGGCTGGCCTCAAACTCACAGATCCACTTGCCTCTGCCTCCCAAGTGCTGGGATTAAAGACATGTGCCACCACCGCCCGGCTTTGTTAATTATTTTGAAATAGACCTTTTAGAATATAAATACATTGAAAGGATAAGTTTATCTTATTCTTAGCTTTTGAGCTAAGAATGCCATCAAGTTTTTAAGTTAGGTTTTTTTGTTGTTTTTGGTTTCAAGACAAGCTTTCTCTATGTAGCCTTGGCTGTCCTGGAACTCACTCTGTAGATCATGCTGGTCTTAAACTCACAGAGATCCACCTGCCTCTGCCTCCCTTGTGCTGGGGTTAAATGTTTGCACCACCACCGCCTGACTAAAGTGAAAGGTCTTTATATAGGTTATTTTTTATGTTTTGTAGTCTTCAAAAATAAAAAAAGGAAGCAAAGGAGACACATCCATGTTGAAGCCAACGCTGATGGCCGCTGTTCCGGTAAGAACTGCCTGTTCAGTACCGAGCCGTCCAGAAGTGCTGTCTGTCAGCCACGGGTGATGGAGTGGTAATTGTGACTCTGCTTACTTAGAGTTTTTAGTTCTGATAGACTGTATCGTTAACATGGCTTAGTATCTTGGCAGTAAGGTGGCCGAGTGGGTAAAGTGCTTGTTGTACCAATCTGAGGACCTGAATTCAGTTCCGAGAACCCACGTAATGGTGGAAGAGGAGACCCAACTCTGTATAGTTGTCCTCTGACCTCCTCTACATACACACCATGGCACATGCACCCCAAAAACTGCCCTACATCATATATACGATAATTAGAAGTATTAATCCTAAAATATGAAGATTGCTTATATAATTAATGAACTTGTTTATATATCTAGGAAATCATGGATCGGATCTACAAAAATGTCATGAATAAAGTGAATGAAATGAGTAGTTTTCAACGAAACTTGTTTATTTTGGCCTATAATTATAAGATGGAACAGATTTCAAAAGGCTGTAGTACTCCACTGTGTGACCGGTGAGTAAAGCCACTTCTCTGTTAACGCCAGTTCACTTGGACAGCCCAGGGAAGTGAGGAGGCCTAAATACGTAGTAAATATACGTTAGCATGGGTGTGGTGGCACAGACCTGAAATTTGGGAAGTGAGGGAGGAGGAGCATCTAGAGCCCAAGGCTGAGGGCTGCACATGTCATTCAGTGTTACTGCAGAAAGGATGGACGGTGGGAGAGTGCGAGAGCTGGACTCCAGCGCCACCTTCTGGCCTCTATGTGGGCACACATGATCTTAAAAAAAGTCCAACACTAGCCTGGGCTCCATAGCAACCCATTTTGGGCTGTGTAGCAAGAAATTCATTTGAAAAGTCAAAGGGACTGTAACAATCCATCCTGCATAAGAACTGGAAAATTTTCAGTTATTATTTTTTTGTGTTTAATATTGTACTTACATTTTTAAAGACATGTTTCAAAACACTATTTTATAATGTATTTGGATATGCATATTGCTGTAAATTATCAACTTTTATTTTTAAAGTTTTAAAAGATTGTCACCCATACACTTCACCTATATTTTTACAGTGTTAATAGAGTAGTACTAAATAGTTTGAAAATTATAAAGTGAAAATAGGTTTTTTGTTTGTTTGTTTGTTTTCCAAGACAGGGTTGGCTGTCCTGGAAATCACTCTGTAGACCAGGCTGGCCTTGAACTCACGGAGATCCGCCTGCTGCTGCCTCCCAAGTGCTGGGATTAAAGGCATTCACCACCACCACCTGCCTATATGTTTAAATTTTTTTTTGGATTGGGAATATAAAGATAGTTTTCTGATGCCTTACATTATATATTTTAGGAAGATATGTAGGTTGATAATGGAAAATCTAACACATTTTTTTCTTTTTGAAGACAGGATCTCCCTTCTGAGTGCTCAGGTTAAGAGACTGGATAGCTCACTTGGCAGAGCATCAGTCTTAAGGTGTATGCCACCACATCCTGGCTCAATTCAACTAATAAAATGATTGCCACATATCTACATCCTTTTCAAAATGTTTAACAAACATCAGTTTCCATAGCCTTTGGAGCCTACCCTAGGGTGTGCTTCTCGGTAAGGAGCACCACCACTAAGCTACATTCCCAGCCTCTAGCCTCGCCTCTTACTTGAGTGGGTCAGAAACATATCAAATAGATATTTGAAATACTTTCTTTTAAAAATTTCTCCCAGATAATTTGCCATATTTTAAAAGCTATAATGTTTATTTCAAAGCTTGTATTAGAGTTTTAAAGAGATTGCTATGTAGAAAATATGCATAAGCTGGGCGGTGGTGGCGCATGCCTTTAATCCCAGCACTTGGGAGGTAGAGCCAGGTGGATCTCTGAGTTCAAGGCCAGCCTGGTCTACAGAGCTAGATTCAGGACATGCACCAAAACTTCACAGAGAAATCCTGTCTCAAAAAAAAAACCAAACAAACAAAAAGCATAAATTTCTAATGAATAACTGCAAGCAGAGAATTAACCTCCTTTTAATAAATTATTTGAAGATGTAATAAATGCATTTATCATAACAAATTCTCTGATCATTAAAAAATCTATTAGTATAAACATTTAAATATGTCAATTTTATATTTGAATATTACATGCAAAATAACTGAGAGGAAATGACATTTTCTTTGCTGCTTGTACCATTGATATTTAAGACAGAATGGCTCAAGATAAACTCTTTAATTGACTATATCACTTTGATTACTTAATCTCCAAAGCTCCATATAACAAAACTGAGAGATTAAAGATTTAGAAAATCTCATTCTGTTGGCTTACTTTTCTGTGTATGTAAAGGCACATGGCCAAGGCAGTTTATAAAAGAAAGCATGTAATTGGGGCTTGCTTACAGTTTGAGAGGGTGTAGTCCATGGCCATCATAGTAGGGAGCACGGCAGCAGGCAGGCAGGCACCAACTGGTCACTGGGACAGTAGCCGAGAGCTCCCATCCTAATCCGAAGGCAGCAGGTGGAGGAGCCACCTGGGAATGGTACTAATCCTTCCTAGACAGTTCCAACAGCGGGGAACCAAACATTCAAGTATCTGAGTTTGTGCAGCCAGTTTTCATTCAGATTACCACACTGCTTTAAAAAGTCTTAGAATTTTCTATTGATATTTTTAGCTTTGTTTTCCGGAATGTTCGAAAGCTGCTGGGTGGAAATATTCGTCTTTTATTGTGTGGTGGTGCTCCACTTTCTGCAAAGACACAGCGATTCATGAATATCTGTTTCTGCTGTCCTGTTGGCCAGGGGTATGGACTCACGGAATCAACTGGGGCTGGAACGATTACAGAAGGTAGGTGCTGTAGTCTGAGATGTCCCCTGTGTGCTTGTCAGAGGCTGGAGTACAGCATAGCTTCCCCCCGCCCCCCAATTTGGTATGAATTATTTTGTAAAAATACACGAATAATCGAGCTTTCAAGGTTTTAAATAATAGAATTGTGATTAACTCTGGGTACTGTAATTATTGATAGATATTTTTAGAATGTATTGGATGAGGTGGTAGTTAATTCATCTACTAGAGCTTTTCGTACTATATATTGTCATACGCTATTGAATATTCTGGGAAAGAAGTTTTCCAAGAAGCATTGTTTTGTGCATTTATTTTGTCCCAGCAGTTATATAGACTAGTGTTTTTTTTTTTTTTTTCTTTTTTCTAGTCATTTAGTTAGCAAGGCTCAGACTTAGAAGTGTTTATGGGACTATATATGTGTAGAGAGAAACTGGAGGCAGGTCTAGACGCTGTGACTGCTGCAGCTTACCCCAGTGAAGTGGTAAGCGGTGTGGAGGGAATCCACTACCCTCAGTGCTTCAGGTGGACCCAGCATGCTCTGGGCCTCCCTTCATAGAAGAGCTGTTCTGCTTCCCAGTACTGGAAAAATGGACGCTTCTACCTCATTTTCTAGATACAGCCAGACACTGAACTTGTCAGCTGAGCATTTCTTGGGCTTGTCGTGAGTCTTCAGCGGGCCGGCCACTCTACTTACTTTGCATTACTTCTTCATCTCCCTGCTCTTAGTTTGGTCTTTGTATTTTTGAAAGCTATTTGCAAGTCCTTGTTTGCAAGGAATCAATCACAAATGCATGTATATGCAATTTCTTCTTTGAATCTTTATTTCTCTTTCAGCCAGGCTCTCACTTAGTAGCCCAGGGCTTCAGTTCCATAGCATTCTTTTTATCTTAGTCTCCTCAGTGGTGGGGTTACAGGTGTGAGCCACCACATGTGACAAATAAATCTTAATGTGTTAAATATCAACCTTTTATTTCTGGTATTTGAATGGTCTTTGTTGAGGAATCGGTGTACTAATAATCCATCATTCTGGGGTTTTGCTCCGAGATCTTGGGAGCTATCATCAGTTTTCTTCTGGCTTTCAGCATAACTATGAATTTAAGTAGGGTATGATAGCTGAAGATGATGTCAGGGGTACCACAGCCTTGACATAGTGATATGGGGAAAGATGGGTGGGACAGGTCGTCAGCGTCACAGTGCTGAAGACCTAACAAGGAAGAAGAGCAGGTATAAGCTGTTGTGCTCCACTGTCCTGTAAGATAGGGACTCCCAGCTATGAACTAGGCAGCCAGTCATGAGTGAGCTAGGTCTGTATGTGAGGGCGTGTGATGGGCAGAGAGTCTGGGGACTTAGAGTAGGCATGACTGATTTCACAGGACTCCAAACCATTTGAAACTTCTTTTTTCAATGGTTGTAAGAGGTGACCCTCTAAGAGAAGGCTATGCCCATGTACTTGGGTGTGTTTCACTTTCTGAGGGCCTCTCATTCTCGTAACTCTTTTGCTTAAACTCTGAAAATTTCTTTAGTAAACTCCAAACTCTGCTTCATAAACACAGCAAGTGAAATCAGTTTCAGTAATAATTTAGGTCTTAAAAAAGTTCTGACCAAGCAGTGTACCTGTGCTGAGCAGAGCAAGCATCCTGTGGCTTGCTTCTGTTTGTGAGGATTCTCTTGGGGATGGGGGCGACTATCTAAGGTTTAGGATAAATTGTCATTTTAAATCACTTAGGAAAAGGAAGCAGTTGATTAACTAGTCTTCAAATACGTTTTCCTCTTAGTGTGGGACTACAATACCGGCCGAGTGGGAGCACCATTAGTTTGCTGTGAAATCAAATTGAAGAACTGGGAGGAAGGTAACAGCTTCCTTTAGTCACAGAACATTAACTTGTGTAAGACGGAAATGAGAAATGCACTCTCTTTCCTTTTGTTGCATAGTTTAGAATGTAAAATTCTAAGTGTTCATTCTGTTGATTATATTACCTGTGTTTTATGTAGAGCTGAGCAGATGTACTTAATTTGCATGCTTTAGAATTGATTCTGAAGAATAGAATTATTTTTATTTTGCTTACTATTTGTGTGTGTGTGTGTGTGTGTGTGTGTGTGTGTGTGTGTGTGTGTGTGTGTGTTCATGTGTGTGGAGGCTAGATATCAATCTTGGGTATCATTCCTCAGGAGACTTGTTTACCTTATTTTCTGAAACCGAGACTGTGGGTTAGGCTAGACTGGCCGGCCAGTGAGCCCCAGGAATCTGTCTCTGCCTCCTGAGGACTGAGATGACAAGCCTATGCACCATGCATGGCTTTTTAAATAGGATTTTGGCAGTTGACCCCATGTCTTCTACTTGCACAGTAAGCTCTCTATTGACTGGGCAGTCTTCCCAGTCCTTGCTTATCATTTTATTACATAAATTACATAAAGTAAAAATGATAGCAGAGATTTGAGAACTGTGCTAAGTGAATAGTGTTACTAAGTTAGGAGGGCCAACAAGATGATTCATCAGGTAAAAGCTCAAGACCCGAGGTCAGTCCTTAGAACCCACATGGTTGTAAAATAGAATTAAGTGACAAAGTTGTTCTCTGACCTTTACACATATGCTGCAGTTTATGTATGCACACATATGCACACACACACACACACACAGTCACACAGTGGGGCGGGGGGGGAGGAGGGAGAGAGATTAATATAAAAGAGTGGTCATAATTTTACTTTGTAGAAGAAAAAAAAACACATTTATTTCATATGGATTTTTATATTTTTCCTTTTCCCTGTGGGCTTCAAAGTTTTTTTGAAGGACAAATTGCACTGTAATTCTTTAAGTTTGTTTATTTAAAATAAAAATCATTGTAAAATGTTTGTGTCATATCAAAGTATATAGATTATCTGTGATTTATTGGGACATCACCTTCTTTCTAAAGATTCTAAGGCTCTTATAAAATTTCTCATCTTTTTTGCAGAAGTTAGAAAAATATTCAATGAAGTTTAAGCTCAGAATCGGTCTGAAATTATCTGAAAGAACAAACTTCTAAGTATATAATAGTGTGATTTTATGAAGGGATTTGTTCTGTTATTTATTATTTGGCAGTTCTTTTATCATTTTGCTAGCATGATAAATGGACTGAGTAGAAACTTTGTAATTATTGTATTTTTCCCCCCTTCATTCCTTTTTTTTTTTGAGACAGGGTTTCTTTGTGTAACATCCCTGACTGTCCTGGTACTCATTCTGCAGCCCAGGCTAGCCTTGAACTCACAGAGATCTGTCTGTGTCTGCCTCTGAAATGCTGGGATTAAAGGCTTAAGACACCACTGCCTGCCTAAAACTTTGTAATTATTTTACATAGTAGGTGGAGAATGCTGAAATTTAGAATGTGCTTTTTTCTTGGAATAGTAGCTTAAAAGCGTGGTTACTTATTATTGAACAACTGAGGTTTGTCTCTAGCTTATTGATAAGGTTTAGCCACAGTGTCTACTTCATTGTTCTTGGGACTCTAATTGGTTAAAATAAGATGTGTACTTTGAAACTAATAGTTTTGAATTTTTTTGTAATACCTCTATGGTTTATTTAGGTGGCTATTTTAATACTGATAAACCACATCCCAGAGGTGAAATCCTTATTGGTGGCCAGAATGTGACAATGGGGTACTACAAAAATGAAGCAAAAACAAATACTGATTTCTTTGAAGATGAAAATGGACAGCGGTGGCTCTGCACTGGAGACATTGGAGAGTTTGACCCTGATGGTTGTCTGAAGATTATTGGTGAGTTTATTTCGTCCGTCCTTCCTTTTTAGATTATCTTATTTTATATTACATGGATGACTGTTTTGCCTACATGTATGTTTGTGCACTGTATGTATGCACAATGTCCACTGAGGTTAGAAGAAGGTGTTAAATCCTCTGGAACAGAAGTTACAGATGTTTGTGAGCCACCATGTGGGTGCTGGGAATTAAACACATGTCCTTTGTCAGAGCAGTACATGGTCTTAACAGCTGAGCCATCCTCAGGCCCTGAATCCTTTATTGAAAGTGAGTATTTCTCAGATGCTTTTACAAAGAGGTGCCCGTGTTTAGAGAGACTTTTTAACAGTGAAGGAGCTTATCTCTGTAATAATGAGGCAGGCTCTTATATCATCCTCCAAATACAACATTTTAAAGAGGGACCAAGTGTTCCTAAAGCTTGACACATTCTGGATGAGGTTGTAAAAGCCATTCAGTCACAGATTTGTAATCATTGTCAGTTAACCTTAGTTATTCTCCATGGTTTGTGTAGATACTGATATCACTAAAGTCTAAGTTAGTGTACTAGGGAGTTTTATTGGACTTAGAGGAAGGAGTGTGGGTGAATGGGTGATGGATTACTTACCTGAAGCAGGAATGACTCAAAAACAGGTGCATCAACAGAGGTCCACCCTAGCATGAGTGAGAGCTCACAACAGCTGGAACTCAGGAGCTTCCTGCATGACTTTGCTGGCAGATTGACAAGTTGAAGAAGTGTCTTCTTGGCAACTCAGTTGGCCTAAGCCTCTTCTGGGCAGCTTGGCTTATCTGAGAGTGTCTCTTAGTAGCCTTTACTGCTCACATAAGCTTCAGGAGAGAAGAGTCTAGTGTATCAGTGACTTCCCAGAGCAGTGGTTCTCAACCTTCCTAATGCTGTGACCCTTTGATATAGTTCCTCATGTTGTGACCCCCAACCATAAAATTATTCCAGTGCTACTTCATAACTGAAGTTTTGCTACTGTTATGAACCATAATGTAAATATCTGTTTTCTGATGGTCTCATGCAACCTCCGTGAAAGGGTTGTTTGACCCCCCCAAGGGGTCGCGACCCACAAGTTGAGAACTGTCATAGAGCTTTTGCATTACTTCCTAAGTGAACCTACCTTTGTAACGTCTGAGTCTTGAGGCCCTTCCCTGCAGGATGGAAAGTTTCATCGAATGTTTTATCTTGTAGGAAATTTCTGCACAACACCTGGTCATAACTTGAAGCCCAGAAGGGTATCAGAGGCTTCCTTTCCATCAGCTCTGCATCCCTAGTTCATGTACAACTTACGGAGATGTGCCTCAAAATCTTTCTGTCTTTCCACACTTGTAGGCTGGGCCTTTGCCTTCTGCCACCCTCTTGTAAGGACTTCTTTCTGCCTCTCTGCACCTCTCCAACCCTTTTTACTTCCATCACGCAGTGGCGAAACCTCATTGTTCTCAGAAACCTTGAATGGCTGCTCGAAGTTCCTTTCAAGATGTGTCTTTACACAACCATCATTCACCTCCCTGCCTCTTTTGAATTCTTTCCCTCCTCTTTTAGGCTTTAGTGATGATTCACCGACATGGCCCTTGCCAGTGCTATTCCACCTGGATACTTCTTACTCTTGTCAGTAAACTCATCTCAGGCCCCACTTGTAAGAATTCCTTCCAATCCACGGGTTGGCTGTGCTGGGTGGAATGCTGTTTTTGTGTTACTTTTCTCTCTGGGTAGTATGTGTTTGCCCATTGCCTTGCACGGCTGCTTTACCTGCTGGGTACTCACGAGTGCCAGGAGCATATTGGCTCAGTAGAATATATTGGAGTCCTCAGGTTGATGTCCCTTAAGTATAACTTTTTCCACTAAAGGATTTATTTAACTGTAGAAAATTAGGGTCTGATTTTATTAATGTAGTGTAAACTTTAGGGCAACCATCAATGCTTAGTTGAGAAAAGTTTTAAATAACTCGGTGACAGTATTTCTATGTGCTTAAGGTGTTAAGTACTGTTCTCAATGTTTCTGCCTTTGTTCTGTGCAGATCGTAAAAAGGACCTTGTGAAACTACAGGCAGGAGAGTATGTTTCTCTTGGGAAAGTAGAGGCAGCTTTGAAGAACCTCCCATTAATAGATAACATCTGTGCGTATGCAAACAGGTAAGCACATGGAGTCTGGGCAGAGTGTATAGGAGTTGATGAGTGTGCCATGAGCAGTTGCAGCCCATATGAACTGCTTGTGAGATCACTCTGGGAGCTCTTGTGATTCATGGGCCCACAGCTCGTGAGCTGGCACTTCCTTCCTTCCCTGTGGTGCTCTCCACTTCATCTTCCGTGTTTGTGCGCTGCTTCCCATCTCTCTGTAAGTGTCCTGCGTGACAGAGTTTAGGAAAATAAATTCTTCTTCCTGCTGCTGCCTCAACACCTAGCTATCTGTCTGCACATGGGAGCTTCGCAGACCCAATCAGAGACCAGGGGAATAAGCAGGGTCTTCCCGCAGGCCCGCCTTTCCTTCGCAGACCCAATCAGAGACCAGGGGAATAAGCAGGGTCTTCCCGCAGACCCGCCTTTCCTTCTCCCTGACTTCTGGCCGAGGCTAACCACAGCCTCACAGCCTCACAGCCTCACAGCCTCACAGCCTCACAGCCTCACAGCCTCACAGCCCATGGTCGCACTGGCAGCAGGGAAGGAAGTTTACGTTTAGGAACCTAGAGCTGTGTTGAGCAGTGTGATGGAGACT
Source organism: Peromyscus californicus insignis (assembly GCF_007827085.1). Classification (NCBI taxonomy): domain Eukaryota; kingdom Metazoa; phylum Chordata; class Mammalia; order Rodentia; family Cricetidae; genus Peromyscus; species Peromyscus californicus. The sequence goes on from NW_026294514.1 coordinate 31,568,807, forward strand.
AGACCTGACTGCAGAAGTTACGGAGATTGTGATGCAGTGACAATTGCAAAGTCACAAAGAATTGTAGTTAAGTGACAGTTCTTCTCCAGTGATCATGGTTGCTTATCGGTGGGTAAGCCTAGACACCTGCCTGTAGCAGTTGATACAGTCGTGGGTGTCATAGGAAAATCAACTTAGAAGTAGACCTCGCCGCCGTGTACCCCAAGTAGTAGATGAGCTTCTGGTGGAGTAGTTAGTTGTCTTCTGAAATAATTGTGACAAGAAATGTTTCAGGTTTTGGAGATGTGGATTTTGTGATTTTGAGACAGGGTCTCTCAACATAGCCCTGACTGTCTTGGAACTCACTGTGTAGTCCAGTCCACCCTTGACCTACCTGCCTCTGCCTCTCAAGTGCTGCTGGAATTAATGGTGTGCACTCCCACACCCATTCCAAGATGGTGGATTCTTAAAATATTTGTCTAGACTTGACCAGTTAGTACATGGGCTCATCAGTGACTCTGCACTGTCATCAGCCGTTTGTTTCCTTCAGCATTGTTTCAGAGCTGGGTTTTATTTATTTAAGAATAACTCCAAACCTGGCAGTAGTGACACACGCTTTAATCCCAGTACTAGGGAGGCAGAGGCAGGCGAATCTCTGAATTCCAGGCCAGCCTGCTTTACAAAGTGAGTTCCAGGACAGCCGGAACTATTACACAAAGAAACCCTGTCTCAAAAAAACAAACAAACAAATAAGACAAAAAACTCTAAATGTTTCCATTCTTCATGATGCTGTTATTTTCAGGTTCAGGCTGACTTTGAATTCATGGCAGTCCTCTACCTTAGCCTCTCTGGGGTGGGGTCCCCAGGCTTTCTGCTCAGCAAGCATACTGTTTAATGCTGTTGTCTGTTTTTCAAAACAATGCCTGTCTTTGTGCATACCAAGTTCCTTTGGTAATACAAATTCTTCATCAGAAGAAAATGAGCATCTTTGCTGGACTCCCTCCCTCCTTTCTTTCCTCCCTCCCTCCTTCCTTCCCTTCTGTCAAGGCAGGGTTTCTCTGTGTAGCCCTGGGTGTCGTGAACTCACTCTGTAGATCAGACTGCCTGCTTCTTCCTCCCGAGTGTTTGGATAAAAGGCATGTTCCACCATACCTGGCTCATCACAAGATTTTGACTTGCTGCTACATTTTTTCAGAAACATAATTTACAGGTTTTACTTTTCTTATCTTGTTTCCAAGAATTTACTGGTCATTTCAAAGGATTGGGAAAAGATTTAATTTTCCTTTAAAAATGTGTACATTACATTACTTAGGCACACTTAGAATTTATGAAGTTTACTTGCAGTGAACTCCGCCAGAGCTCTTAAGTGTACTACTGAGTAGTGAGAGGCATTGCATGAGATAAGTGTGATGATAGTTTTTAATGTATGTTTGTGAGAGGCATTGTGTGAGGTAAGTGTGATGATAGTTTTTAATGTATGTTTGTGAGAGGCATTGCGTGAGGTAAGTGTGATAGTTTTTAATGTATGTTTGTGAGAGGCATTGCGTGAGATAAGTGTGATAGTTTTTAATATATGTTTGTGAGAGGCATTGCGTGAGATAAGTGTGATGATAGTTTTTAATGTATGTTTGTGAGAGGCATTGCGTGAGGTAAGTGTGATGATAGTTTTTAATGTATGTTTGTGAGAGGCATTGCGTGAGGTAAGTGTGATGATAGTTTTTAATGTATGTTTGTAGTTTTTCCGATAGTAAAGCATTGGCTATAGAGTGCCAAGGTAATCGGTTACATTGGTAAGCATGGTGCATGCTATTTTGGTCCTTTCTAAGTTATCCTTTCTGTGTTTCAGTTACCATTCTTACGTAATTGGATTTGTTGTGCCAAATCAAAAGGAACTCACGGAGCTAGCTAGAACGAAAGGATTTGAAGGGACTTGGGAAGAGCTGTGTAATAGCAGTGAGATGGAAAATGAGGTCCTAAAAGTACTTTCTGAAGCTGCTATTTCAGGTGAGTGTTCTGGTAAACTGATTTCTTAGAACTGAAATGTGGAAAAAAAAATATGCATTTATTTAACCTGTTAGGTTATAAAGGCTGGAATGCAGCCTTTTCAGGCCTCTTTGCAGGACATTCAAGTATTTGCTTCAACTACACTGATTTTTGTTTGTTTGTTATTGTTTTTTTTTTTTTTTTTTTTTTGAGACAGAGTTTCTCTGTGTAGCCCTGGCTCTCCTGCATCTCACTCTGTAGTTCAGGCTGTCCTTGAAATCACAGAGCTCTTTCTACCTCTGCTTCCCAAAAGTGCTGGGATTAAAGGCGTATGCCATCACTGCCTGGCCCTAAACTGATTTTTTTTTTTTTTTTTTTTTGGTTTTTCGAGACAGGGTTTCTCTGTGTAGCTTTGCGCCTTTCCTGGAACTCACTTGGTAGTCCAGGCTGGCCTCGAACTCACAGAGATCCGCCTGGCTCTGCCTCCCAAGTGCTGGGATTAAAGGCGTGCGCCACTACCGCCTGGCCCTAAACTGATTTTTTAAAATAAGTTTAAAAAATTTCTAATTTTCTTTTAAAATGCGTGCATGGCACTTTTATAATACATATATAATATGGAATTAGTGTCTTCCTTTTCTGTTGCTGTAATAAAATACCCTGCTAAAAGCAACTTAAGGGCAAGTCTGTTTTGGCTCACAGTTCAGTCCATCGTGGTGGGGAGGTTATGGTGGCAGAAGTTTGAGGAAACCAGACACATTGCATCCATGTCGTAGTCAGGAAGCAGAGAGGTGAATGTTGGTTTTCAACCAGCTTTCATCTTTTTTATGCTGTGTAGGGAATGGTACCACTCATAGTGGGCAGATCTTCCCACTTGAGTTAACCTAATCAGGATAATCTCCTGTTATTGTTTGGTTTTTGCTCTTTTACTCTTTGCTCTTTTGGGGGACCCACCACCCAGCTCCCAAATAAATCACACACAGAGGCTTATTAATAATTATAAATGTCCGGCCTTAGCTTATTTCTAGCCAGCTTTTCTTAACTTTAATTATCCCATCTACTTTTTACCTTTGGGATTTTTCATTTTCTTACTTCTCTAATCTTACTTTCACTCTTACTCCATGGTGGCTGGGTGGCTGGCCCCTAACATCTTGCTCCTTCCTTTCCTCCCAGATTTCTCCTTCTATTTTCTCTGCCTGCCAGCCCTGCCTATCCTTTCTCCTGCCTTGCTATTGACCATTCAGCTCTTTATTAGACAGTCAGGTGTTTTAGACAGGCACAGTAACACAGCTTCACAGAGTTAAACAAAGGCAACATAAACAAAAATAACACACCTTAAAATAATATTCTCTAACAGTCTCCCATAGGCATTCTTCGAGGCCCATTTTCCAGGTGGTTCTAGATCCTGTTAAGTGGACAGTATTAAGCACCGCAATCAGGAAATGCCAAGTTGGGATTTATAGTCTCTTGGCTGTTCTCATCCTTTTTAGCCTTTATGTTCTGCCTTTGCCTCTTCTCTGCTTGCCTCTGTTGTTCTGCAGAGCCCTGCTGTTTCCAGGGCGTGGTAGTTCCCAGTGAAAGGTCACCAGTATGTTATACTGGGATGTCCTATATCCTCTTTTTGTATTTTAAAGATCTGTATTAGTTTATGTTAATTATATGTAATAATGAGTCTCATGGCATTTTCCTACATGCTACGATGTCCTTCAGTTCCTAGGTGAGGTAATCAGGGTGTCTTAGAGGAGTGTGGATGAGGGGCAGTTGTAGGAGCAGGAGTGTTGTACTAGTGGCCACACCACTGGAGAGTGGCTCCTGCTCCTGGCAACTGTTCACAGCCGCCTAGAGGCCTCTCCTTTTCTTCCTGTCAAAGACTGATGTTTGTTCAGTAATAAACATCTGTGTCTAAGTGAAATACTAAATATCACACAAGCATTGCATTCTATTTTTACCTGGATCTGTTAGATATGATATTAAAAAATTTAAATTTGCATTTTCCAAATGAGGTAATTATTTTGGTCCATTATTTCAACTGTAATTATATTTTGGAATTTATGAACTTGAAAATAGTTTCTAACATTTTTTTAGTAATATAAAACTTTGGACTAATTCTAAATTGACTTAGTTTATATCCAACATTAATACTATTAATTAATATTCATTAAAACATATACCATTATTAAGCAAGGTAGAATATGGAAACATTAAGGCTTGTCCAGTGGGTCTGAAGAGATGGTTCAGCAGTTAAAGAGTGCTTGCTGCTCTCTCAGAGGATGGAGGTCAGTTCACAGCTCTAGGGCATCTGACATGCTTTTCTGGTGTAGGGACTTGTACTTACATGCACTTAAACACAGACACACATAAATAAAAGTAAATAAAAAATCCTATTTTTACATGTAACAAGTTTACTGCACTGCAGTGAGCGTACCATACAACTTGCCTATTTAATACGTATAAATACATGGTTTTTACATTCAACAGCTTGTACAACTGTTACCCTAGTCAATTTTCATCACCCGCCTCTACCCGCAGAAAAAATCCTTACCCATTAGCAGTCACTGTTCCTTAGCCTCTCAGTTCCCTGTCCTCGGAAACCACTAGTAGACATTCTGTCTGGGCAGACTGGCCAGTTTGGGAATGTTTATGTTAGTGGGGCCATCCTGCAGGATTGTAGACGTTTGAACATGTTTTCAAAGTCCATCCGTGTTGTAGCATAGATCAGTCCTCAGCCTCGTTTATTGTCAGTTGTGTGGATGGATAGATAGAAGGACATTTTCCTTCTCACTTTTGGCTCTTGAAAGTGGAGCTGATATGACCATTCATACTCCAGCTTTGATGTGGACATGTTTTCTCCCTCCCTGGTGCATACCTGTTAGTGAAAGCAGTGGATCCCAGGTTAACTTTTCATAACTCCTTTTAAAGAGTAGCCAGACTTTTTTTTCTAAAATTATTTCATCATTTTCTATATGATTTTCCAAAATGATGCCTTTTAACCACTGGTGTTTAAGAATTCCAATTTTTCCATATCCCTGCCTTATTGATTGCTCTTTTGATTCCAGGTGTTAATCTTCTTATGGCTTGATTGCCATTTTTAATGATTATTGGTTATGTTTCATTGCACTTGCTGGCCTGTATGTCTTCTTTTGCAAATGTTTTTTCAGTCTTTGTTCTCCTTTACTTGCTTGTTTTTGAGATAGGGTGTAGCCTATGCTGACCTTGAACTCACTATGTAAGCTGATCTGTTGACGATATCTAGGCCAGTTTTGTGTCTGTGTCTTTCTGGATTAGAGGTGTATCCCACTATAGTATCTGCCAGGATCCATGTATTGACTGTTGTAACAGTAAACATTGAGGTGTGTCTCTGTGGTATGTTGAGTTGTAATCATTTAAGTCTGTATTTTCCCAGGAGTAGTTTAGCCAGAAGATATACTTTTATTACTACTTAGCGTGCAGATTAATGTTGTCGTGACACGTTTGTACATACACTTCACTATACATCGCTCCCCTCCCTTATTCCTTTTTGATTGTAGTCCTCCCAAATAATTCCCCTCTGCTTTAATGTCATGCATAGCCTGTACCACCTTCTTTTTCAACTTCAGGCTTTTTTCTCTCCTCTCACACTCCCTTTCTCACTTGCATGTTCTACACGCACAGACATAGAAATTTAAACGACGTTACGTGTTATGTGAAGGCAGCATGTAATGCTTGCCTTTCTGAGTCTAGCATGTTGTGTTTGACACAACAATGTCTAGTTCTTTTCATTTTCCTGCAGATGTCATTTTTCATTTTCTTTGTCCTTCCTCCTTGGTTCCAGCTCCCGGAGGTGCATGGTGTAGTTTGGTGTGTGTCCCTGTCCAGTGAGTCTGTATGTGCTCTTCTTGTCTGTCTGTCTAGTTAGTGCTGTGTGCTGCACTTTTCCAGCCCAGTAATGGATTGGATAACCACATAAACGCAATTGTTTTAATGACAGAACTGCCTTCCATTAACACCTATATCATTTATTTAGTTTATTCTCCTATGGATAAATTAATTTGTTAAATGATTTTTTCTATTATAGTCCCCATGTGTCAAAAACTTATATGTTTGAAGCTCAGAAGTGAGACTGATACTGATGGGTTGCTTGTTTGGGTGGGTATGCCTCGAAGAACTGTACTGGTTGCTCAGAACGTTGACTCTGTTTCTAATGAGTGTGGATTCTTATTGTTGTGTTTTCCTTTGTTTTCACCATCTCAGCAAGTCTGGAAAAGTTTGAAATTCCAGTGAAAATTCGTTTGAGCCCTGACCCATGGACTCCTGAAACTGGTCTGGTGACGGATGCCTTCAAGTTGAAACGCAAAGAGCTTAAAACACACTACCAGGCAGACATTGAGCGGATGTATGGGAGAAAATAATTCGTTTTGGCATCAGTTTGCTAAAGTGAGCTCAGATCAAATAGGAAAATACTTGAAATGTACGTCTCTGGCCGAGGCAAACTCCGGTCCTCATATTACCCCAGCTGTTACTTCTCACTCCATCACCATTTTTAACGGACAGGATTAGTAAAATGTTAAGACAGCAAACCTGTGTCTGTTTCTTCCCCTCCTCCAGTTTGCTTCGGCATCTACGACTGTGTTTGTCAATAGGAGAATTTTTCTGAATCATACTGGGGAAGCAGTGATTTTAAAACCTCAAGTTTTTAAACATGATTTATATGTTCTGTACAATTGTTCAGTTTGTAACTTTTTAAAGTTTGGATGTATAGAAGGATAAATAGGAAATATAAAAATTGGTTATTTGGGGGGCTTTTTTACTTATTGTATTTAAAAATAAAAGGGTATCAATGTGAAATTATGTAAATTTTAAATGCTTATGAATCAAGTCACTGTTGAACAAAAGATTTGTTGCTGTGTAATTATTGTCTTGTATGCATTTGAGAGAAATAAATATACTCAGACTTACGTTTTAAGAAATTCAGATCTTGCGAATACCTGCCTGACACTGTTGGTTTTGTATACTTATTTTTCAACTGGGAAGACAGTTGGGTTGGCACTGCATGAAATGAAGTAGCAGGAGAGCGATGGAGTTCAGTGACAAGGCTGGTGGCACTTCAGGGCCTGACGCCAGCACAGTCAGTGCTTGTCATGTGGCTTCCCAGCCTCACGACTAGAGTGAGTGGGCACAGTCTGAATGACAGTGCAATCTCACAAGGAAAGGACGGAGCTGTGTGTGCTGGCGCTAGCAGTACACGCCTTTAATTCCAGCACTTGGAGGCAGATGCAGACAGATGTGTATGAGGGCAGTCTGGTCTCCATAGAAAGTTCCAGGTCAGCCACAGTTACACAGTGTGACCCTTTCTCACGGGGGAAAAAAAAAGACAAAAATAAAGGATGGAAACCTGTTATTTATTTCGCTGATTGTATGCACACTTATTTGCCTCAGGTTAGTCATAGAAAACGATTCTGTTCAAACTCGCCTACTTTCTAACATTAGATAGTTCTCATTTTGTAATGAATTGTTTTAACAGTAGTGCACATGTTCAAGAGAGAGTGAGTACAAGAAGTAGAGAGATGGGTAGACCGATATCTCAGTGGTAGGAGCTTGTTAAAATCACAATTCCTTACCACTGTAGCATTTCATATTCGAACATGAAAGTTTAGCCTGTCCATGAATCCTTCTTACTGCGTCATTTCTAGTGAAGAGTCCTATTGCATCAGTTAGGATACATGTGTGGTAGTGTACTCATCAGCCTGTCTTTCCTCCTCTCCGTCTCTCATCCCTCCCTCCTTTCTTGACAGTGTCTTGCCACATAGACCAAGATGGTCTGGAACTCACAGAGAATCCTCTTGCCTCTGCTTCTCAAGTGCTGGGATTAAAGTAGTATACACCACCATACCCAGCCAGACATTTTTCTTGATCTCAGTTACTTTAGGCGTCAAAAGTAAAAAAGGATGTAGAGAACAGAAAGCACATGAGAATGCAGGCCTGTGTAGGTGAGGTTTATGTGTGTGTCAGGAGTGGGCTGGGGTGGGGAGAGGAATCGGCACGTTACAAACTACTTATTTGGAGATATCCTAGTACGGTGTTTTGTGGTTTTGTATATTACGTTTGGAATACTTTTTTCTTTGTTGAAATTTAACTCTTAAATGATGTTTGAAAACTTTCAAACTTTCCAAAGAAGGAAAAGTGTAGAAAGAAGTAAATGAAACTTCTCAATATCAGAATGCTGTGAGCTGATAATTAACCCATGGTGGGTGGAGAGCATTTGTGTCTGATGTCTTACCTTCAGAATAATTGTGTTAAAATATGTATATGTATGGGTGGTGGTGGTATGTGCGTAAGTGCAGTTGACTGAAGCGGTCAGAAGGGGACATGTAATCTTCTGAAGCTACAGGCTACTGTGAGCCTGATGTGGGTGATTGGAACCAAACTCTAGCCCTGTGCATGAGAGGTACATGCTATTAATGCTAAGCCAGCCTCCCAGTCTCCCAGCCGTTGTTCAAAGGATTTTTTTTTTTAAGATTAAATGTAAGCTTCAGTGTATTTGGAAAGATACTAATAATTGTGATTTGAAGTGTCAAATTAAGAGGTAGTGTCTCATCAGGTCAGAGTAATGGCCGATTTCTCTGAACAGCAAATAAAGCTGCTTTAGTCTATCAAATTCCATTCACTTCCTTGCACGAATTAAGTTTAGAATTATGTTTAGTTCTAAAATATCAGAGGGCAAGTCTTAAATGCCACAGTAGAACATGATAATGACCCATTTCAAACAAACCGTTCTCTAGCCCAATCAAGGTGACCTGAAAAATTCACAAAATTTTTTTGTTTCAAGGAGAAAAATCTTTCAGTTAAAAAAAAAAAAAAAGACCCAAGAACCTATCCCCCAAATCCAAACTAACCAAATGAAACCAATGGATTATTAATTAGTTTAGGACAAAAACTAAGGAATTTCAAAGTAAATATGTACTTGTGTAAATAATGTGGATCCTTAAAGAATGGTTCTGAACCACTTTTACTCTTTTCTAGAAATAAGCTAACTGTGGAATAACTGAACATCAGTAAGTAGCTGTCTCTAGAATATGTCCTGGTGGCCATCTCTCCTCATGCTCACACTCAGTCTTTTGTTGTTTGCTTGCTTTTGTGGTGGTGAAATTTCACTTAACAGGTTTCGCTGACTACAGAAGAGCTAAAATGAGCACCTGTTATTAAAACCGAGTTTGTGAGCTCTCATCGACGTCTACAATGTTGCATAAAGTTTGTAATTTTTCAGCATTGCTTAAAAATAGATGAATCCAAAATAACAGCAGCTGACAGAATACTAGATGTTTTACAGCCTTAAAACATACATCCCCTGTGATACAACTTTTTAAGACATTTAGGAAAATACCTGCCTTGTGAGTCCCTTTTGTAGGAAGAGTATGTCCATTTGCAGTGCCCCCAAAGAGCTTCTGCTAAACATTGCATGCTGGACCACACTGAATGGCCATGATGCATCCTGCCTGGATCTGCTGCTTGCCTATTGTGAGCTGATTTCCAGTGTGTTCTTGGGTATTGCTGTTTTTTTGCTCAAGAAAGTATGCATCCTAAACAAGTTGGTTGTAATGACATGAAGTTTGAAGATAAAGATATATAAGAGTTTCTGGCAAACTATGGTGTTTTTCTAAAGAAGGAAAAGTTCTATAAAAGTTAAACTTTGACTGACATTCCTGAAATATTGGTTGAAAAAGGGAGTTTGAAGAATTTTCCTCTGTGGCCTAGCAAATTGTGTTCTTAATATGTTGTAGCATTCTTGTACTCTTAACTTCTCCCTAGCCTATCCTTAGTTCCTCCTTCACTCCTTTTGGTTACAGTACTGATAAACATAAAGACTTGTAAATTTACCATTAAAATTGGTTGGGTAAAAATAATGTCTATCTTTTTTTTTTTTCTCCAACTTTTAATGCCATGCTTATGGTAGGAAGACTGTATCAGGCCAAGTATCTCAGAAGCTAACTCCACCTTGCCAGTAATGTTTATTTATGGTAAGACAGGGTATATGTAACTTGATTATAACTTAGCTTTTAAGTTTTTTTTTAAATTTTTATGTGTATAGGTGCTTTTTTTCTGCATGTATATGTATGTACTATACAGTGAGTACAGTGCTCACAGAGGCCAGAAGAAGGTGTTGGATACCCTGGAACTGGAGTTAATAGATGGTTGTGAGCCACCATATAGATGTTGGGAATCGAACCCAAGTCCTCTGGAAGAGTAGGCAATTCTCTTAATAGTGGAGCCATCTCTCCAGCCCCAACTTAGCACTTTATATAAAAGCATTTTTTATGTTATCCTGTAGTAACCAAGGTAAGGTATTTTCATGTATCTGAAGCTTCAGTATGTTTTACTTGTTAGTTGCATCAACAAAATACCCAGATCTCATTTTCAATAACTGCTCAGAATATTATTTTAAAACATTGTTAGCACATCAAATTTGTATATGATTTTAGCATAAGGTAGTATTGTCATACAAAGATTCTGTTTTAGCTTTCCATTGCTCTGACAAAATACCTTGGAAAGTTAAGTTGAGGCAAAGTTTGATTTGGCTTCTGGTTTCAGAAGTTTCAGTTCGTGATCAGTTCAAATCAGTTTAAGTTCGAATCAGGCTTTGTTGTGCCTGGTCCTGTGGTGGTCAGGAAGGAAAACATGGGTAGATTTTCCCACACCTTCAGGTAAATGTCCCCAGAAGCCTAGCATCCTCCCATTAAGCCCTGGCTCCTTACCATCAGCTGGGGTCTAATCCTTCAAAACCTATGAGGGACATCTAAGATCCAAACAGTGATATACTGCATTAAACACAGCAGAGTGCATATATCTATATATCTTGGTTTCAGTGATGTTTTTCATTGATATGTCACAAAAACATCCTTTTGCAGATTACTTTTAAAAATACATATCTATTAATTCTTTAGGAATTAGATACAATGTATTTTTATCACGTTCACCGTCCTTTTTTTTTTTTTTTGGTTTTTTGGTTTTTTTGAGACAGGGTTTCTCTGTGTAGTTGTGGTGCCTGTCCTGGATCTCGCTCTGTAGACCAGGCTGGCCTCGAACTCATAGAGATCCACCTGGCTCTGCCTCCCGAGTGCTGGGATTACAGGCGTGCGCCATCACCGCCCGGCATGTTCAACCTCTTCTAACTCCATCTCTTTCTAACGCATCTCCTCCTCACTATTTCTTTCCACATGTAAACTAAGGGCCTGTCCATTCAGAATTACCTCAGTAAACCCAGTGCCTTAACATGATGTGTGGCCTCTAGAGACAGTATATGGAGCTGGTGAGTGAGTTAATACATATGTATCTTCATTCAGTCTTGTGTGAGTTCTTCATCTAGCCCTTTTCCATCTATATATCTCCCATTGGTGATTCCTTTTCATATCGGTCCTCAGTTTCTTGTGATGAAAGGGTTTCCCTCCCATGTGGGTTTTGTTAGCAAATACAAAAAGATTCCAGCTTGAAGACTTCCTCAAGGATGCCCTTCATAGAAACTTCCTCTCTAGTATGGCTCTGTGGGTGTTGCAAATGTGTACGAACAGATTTTCCTTCTGGAGAGCTTCCTCAGATGGAAGGGGACAGCCCACAGCTACAGCTTTCCCCATGCCTTCACAGTTTTTCTTAGTGTGAATTCTTTTATATTCAGTGAAGGGCACACTAAAAGGAAGATCTCCCCACACTGGCCATCTTCTCCAGTTTGAACTTGGCCATTAACTACTTTTTCCACATTTGCAGTTTTTTTTTTTTAATATTAATCCTTGTTGAGTAAGAGAAGAATGGTTGAAAGAAACAATACAATTATAGGAAGAAACATGGCAGCTTGAAAGGACACTAGGCCAAGTTCACCCTTTGTTATATTCTTGGATAAAACATTTTTTAAAAGATGATCACTGTGTCTACATACTAAGCTGAGTAAAATCTGAGCCAAATTATCAGGAAGAAGAAGGGGACAGACACCACATGTAGAAAGAAAACAGGTTAGTTACCCTAAGATTGTATATTATTTATGGCTATTGTGAAGTGTGTAGCACAGACACTGAGATCAACAATTAATAAATAGGACCTCCTGAAACTATAAAGCTTCTGTAAGGCAAAGGACACTGTCAGTAAGGCAAAACAGCAGCTTACAGAATGGGAAAAGTTCTTCACCAATCCCATATCTGACAGAGGGTTGATATCCAAAATATAAAAAGAACTCAAGAAACTAGACATAAAAAACCAAATAATCCAGTTAAAAAAATGGAGTACAGATCTAAAGAGAATTGTCAACAGAAGAATCTCAAATGGCTGAAAAAGAATCGTTCAACATCCTTAGCCATCAGGGGAATGCAAATCAAAACAATTCTTACACCTGTCAGAATGACTAAGACAAAAAACAGCTTATGCTGGAGAGGATGTGGAGTAAGGGGAACACTCTTCCACTGCTGGTGGGAGTGCAAACCTGTACAGCCACTTTGGAAATCAATATGGTGGTTTCTCAGAAAATTGGGGAATCAATCTACCTCAAGACCCAACTATACCACTCTTGAGCATATACCCAAAGGAAGTTCAATCATACCAAAGGACATTTGCTCAACTATGTTCTCAGCAGCATTATTTTTTCATTTTTATTTATTTATTTATTCTATTATCAGCTTGATACAGTACAAATTCTTATCCTAATAGTGAAATGTTTCACTGAGGCTTGCCCAGTGATTGAGTAAAACCAAAACTTACTATAAGCCACAGTCATCTTAGGGTCCCCCCTGCTGTGTAGCCTCCCTGGTTTTGTGGGTTGCAGTCTGATTGCTCTTTACTTTATATCTAGTATCCACTTATGAGTGAGTACATACCATGTTTGTCCTACTGGGTTTGGGTTACCTCACTTAGGATATTTTCTAGTTCCATCCATTTGCCTGCAAATTTCATGCTGTCATTGTTTTTCTCTGCTGAGTAGTACTCCATAGTGTATATGTACCACATTTTTTTTTTCATTCGCCACAGCAGAATGCCGAATACCGTTTATTGAAAGAGGGAGGAGCCAGGCGGTGGTGGCGCACGCCTTTAATCCCAGCACTCGGGAGGCAGAGGCAGGCGGATCTCTGTGAGTTCGAGGCCAGCCTGGTCTCCAAAGCGAGTTCCAGGAAAGGCGCAAAGCTACACAGAGAAACCCTGTCTCGAAAAACCAAAAAAAAAAAAAAAAAGAAAGAGGGAGGAAACCTTAAATACAGGCTTATAGCACAATGGGAGAACCCAGAGAGCAGAAGTTCACTACAGAACGTTCTACATTCTTGCATCTAAGCTGTTAACGCCCAATATGCAGGATACACAAACAAGGAACTTCCAATTAAGCATTCAGGAGGGTGGATACCAGCAGGGAATTAGCATAGGGAGGACATCTGGTCAAGGTCGGCAAGCAGGCAACGGCCTTACTCAATATGGGAGGAGACCAGGGCCCTACAGGTTCCCCCCTTTTTACTAAAAAATGAGCTTCTGACTTAGGTTGCATGGGACATCAGCAGGTCACCTTACCCGTCATGGAGACACCCGCCCAGGCCACACAAGTGCTCTGTCTTAGGTTGGTGAGTGCTCCCCAAGTATTACCCATCTCTTAATACTCATTATTATACAGGCTCAACCACGTGAGCTGTAGAGTAAACTGTTGCCAAAGATCTCAAAGTGGTGCTGGGCTTGCAATCTGTGCGACACAGAAAAGACCAACAGAAGTCCTAACCCACCCATTCCAGGAGGCTAAAGGCAATTGAGCCATTCCCTTCCTTTGAGCCTTATGCAAATTGGAGTCCTTGTTAAGATGGTATCCCAAAAGCAAATGGAACTTGAGTTTTAAATTTTACAACTTACAAAGTCAATTCAAATGTATATAACTGTTGAATTAAATTTATCATGCCCAATAGAATGGAAGATTAATTAACTGTGGTAGCTACTTTTGCTGCCAGAGTCTCCATTGTGCTAGTTGTAAGAAATAGCAATCCCAGAAACAGTAGCAGCAGTGGCCACCACTGCTATAACAGCAACAACGGCAACAGCGATGTCAGATTCTCTTCTGGAGCATGTGAGCATCATCTGTCTAACTGCCACAGTCCACTGGCATGGACACAGCTCCAGGAACACGAACCGCCAAGGACCATTTTTCTTGATCCCAGCACAACTTAAACTGGCAGCTCTGCAAAAGAACAACTAAGAACCATACAGGAAAAAGAAACAGCACACAAGGAGCAGAATCAATGGTCTCAATAATGGCTACATTCAGGCTCACAAATTTTAAAGGTATCATCAAAGGAGGGTAGATGAATTTCAGGAGGCCAATAAATGTTGCACAGAGCCACTCCTGAAAAGTAGGGTAGTACTCCATTGTGTATATGTACCACATTTTCTTAATCCATTCTTCAGTTGATGGGCATCTAGGTTGTTTCCAGGTCCTGGCTATTACGAATAGTGCTGCTAAGAACATAGTTGAGCATGCATCTTTGTGGTATGATAGAGAATTCCTTGGGTATATGCCCAAGAGTGGTATGGCTGGGTCTTGAGGTAGATCAATCCCCAAATTTCTGAGAAACCGCCGTACTGATTTCCATAGTGGTTGTACAAGTTTGCACTCCCACCAACAGTGGAGGAGTGTTCCCTTTGCTGCACATCCTCTCCAACATAGACTGTCATTAGTGTTTTTGATCATAGCCATTCTGACAGGTGTAAGGCGGTATCTCAGAGTCATTTTGATTTGCATTTCTCTGATGACTAAGGATGTTGAGCATTTCTTTAAATGTCTTTCAACCATTTGACATTCTTCTTTTGAGAATTCTCTGTTTAGCTCTTTAGCCCATTTTTTAATTGGACTGTTAGATATTTTGATGTCTAGCCTGAACCTGGAAACAACCTAGATCCCCTCAACTGAAGAATGGACAAAGAAAATGTGGTACATTTACACAATGGAGTATTACTCAACTGTTAAAAACAATGCTATCAGGAAATTTGAAGGCAAATGGATGGAACTAGAAAAAAATCATCCTGAGTGAGGTAACCCAGACCTATAAAGATAAACATGGTATGTACTCAGTTACAAGTGGATATTAGCTGTAAATGATAAGCATGCTACAATCCACAGCCCCAGAGAGACTAGGTAACAAGGAGGGCCCTAAGGGGGAATGCATGTATTTCCCTAGGAAGGGGAAATAGAAGAAATCTCCTGGGTAGACAGGGGGCAGGTGGGGATAGGAACATGAGGGCTGAGGGGTAGGTGGAGGGGGAGAGTAATGAAAGAGATGTCTTGATGTGGGGGGGCATTTCAGGGTCAGGTAGAAACCTGATGCAAGGAAAACTCCCTTGAATCTACAAGGATTACCCCAACTAAGACTCCTGGCAATAGTGGGTAGGTAGCCTGAACTGGCCATCTCCTGTGATCAGATTGGTAACTACCCCAATTGTCATCGAAGAGCCTTCATCCAGTAGCTGATGGAAACAGATGCAGAAACCCATAGGCAAGCACTGGGCCGAGCCCGAGGCATCCTGTTGATGAGAGAGAGGAAGGATTGTATGAGCCAGGAGGGTCAGGGTCATCACAAGGGAACCCACAGAAGCAATTGGCCTGCTCATGGGAGCAGACTATGGACTGACGGTTAGGGAGCCTGAATGGGACAGGCCTAGGCCCTCTGCATAGTGTGCTGGCTGTGTGGCTTGGTCTACTTGTGGTATTCCTGGCAGTGGGAGCCAGGCTTGTCCCTAATGCTTTGGCTGGCTTTTGGGAACCTGTTCCTAATGCTGGGTTGCCTTGCCCAGCCTTAATACAAGGAAAGGAACTTAGTCCCACCTCAACTTGATAGGCCGTGCTTTGTTGGCACCCATGGGAGGCCAGCTCTTTTCTGAACAGAGGTGGAAGACGGGTGGATTGGGAAGGTGGGTCAGAGGGGAGGTAGGGGGAAGGGAAGCTGTGGTTGAGATGTAAAATAAATGAAAAAAA
The DNA here is from genome assembly GCF_007827085.1 of Peromyscus californicus insignis. NCBI lineage: Eukaryota > Metazoa > Chordata > Mammalia > Rodentia > Cricetidae > Peromyscus > Peromyscus californicus. The sequence continues at coordinate 31,584,720 of NW_026294514.1, forward strand.
TTAATAAATTTTTTTTTTTTAAAAAAGGAAGATAACAGGCCTTGCCTTGGACCCCATTTCAGTCATACATCAGACATTTGTCGTCTCTAGAGAGGAACTCTTAGCAAAAGTGGCCTATAAGTTTCTGTCAGGTAACTTAGGCAACGGTTATCATAGCTCACATCAGAGGCGTTATCTCCTGCAAGCTAGGGGGAAGCTGATCACATGTTGCTCCACTGAGTGAGCTCAAAATTTATCGATTTTTAAGTCCACTAGGCTAATGTGGTTTTGCTGTAATGCACTGGCATCCACGCTGACTCTAGGGCCTTTCGTAGGATGAGGTATTTTCTTGGTAGCAATTCCCACTTGTTCTGCTGGTCCAGTCTTGAGGATCCTAGATGTAAACATTCTTTCTGTGTGTGTGTGTGTGTGTGTGTGTGTGTGTGTGTGTGTGTGTGTGTGTGTGTGTGTGTGCTTGTGGAATCTGACTCAAAGACCTCACCTCTCTTTCTTTCTTTCTTTCTTTCTTTCTTTCTTTCTTTCTTTCTTTTCCTCTCTCTTTTTTTTTATTATGTACACAGTGTTCTGCCTGCACGCCAGAAGAGGGCGCCAGATCTCATTACAGATGGTTGTGAGCCACCACGTGGTTGCTGGGAATTGAACTCAGGACCTCTGTGGGAACAGCCAGTGCTCTTAACCTCTGAGCCATCTCTCCAACCCGTCACCTCTATTTCTTGACCTCATTCTTCATTCCATGTCCGTGTGCTTCTGGCCCCATCACTCTAAGGAAGCAGCCCTTACGTGGTGTCCCAGGGCCACTATGTCAATGGATCCAAAGTTTGAAGTTGGCCTCTGTCCCCTTTAAGTTAGCCCTGAGCTTGAGGTATTGCTTTTCACTGGAGGCCTCCTTTGCTTTCTCCTGACATGTCTTGACTTTCCTCCAGCATTTCCCATGGTGCTTGTCCTCCTCTGGCCATCTATCAAAACTTGGAATCTCATTCTCAGCCCCAAGCTGCCCTTTCATCAAAACAAGCTTGGTCTCTTTGCTTTCTGCTCCAGTAGAAGGAACAAAGCTTCATGTCCACCCTGTGACCACCCAGGAACTTGGCTGGCTTCATATTGCACCCAAGCTCAGGAGCCAACCAGGCACCAAGAACTGGGTGTGACACCTTGGTCTTCTTCAAATAGTCCCCTCCTTCTGCCCCTCTGTGGTCCAACCCGTCAACAGATACTTTGGCATTTAGGGTATCCTCCTCACTGGCCCTTCTGTGTTCATTTTTTAAAAATACTTCTCAGATTTTTTTCCCACACTACCGCCAGGGTGACCTTTCCAAAACATAAATTGAATTATGCCTTATAAAAAATAATTTCATCGAGATATAATTCACCCACTTAAAGCTTAAAGTTCATGCCTAACATTAAGGGATGTGTGCAAACAGTACAACATCTAATTTTAACATTTCCCTGCATTCATTAGCAATCGTTTCCTGTTCTCTTCCCTCATCCCTCGAGACTTCTGAGTTACTTTCTGTTTCTATGGATTTACCTATTCTGGACATTTCATATACCTCCACCACATATATATAACATGTGGCCAGTTATGATTGGCTTCTTTTTTTTTAAATTTATTTATTTATTATGTATACAGAAGAGGGCACCAAATCTCATTACAGATGGTTGTGAGCCACCATGTGGTTGCTGGGAATTGAACTCAGGACCTCTGGAAGTGCAGTCAGTGCTCTTAACCTCTGAGCCATCTCTCCAGCCCCGATTGGCTTCTTTTTTAAAAGGATTTTTCTAACATTTTGTGTCTGTGTGTGTGCACATGTATTCACATTATGGCAGCATATAGGGGCTTCAAGACAACTTCTAGGTGTGGGTTCTTTCCTCCTACCATGTGGGGATTAAGTACCTTCACTTAGCTAACTTGTCTACCCAGCAAATTGTTGTTTTTTTTTTTCTGTTTAGAAAACATGATTTTATTTACAAACTTTATTTTCAGTGGGAAATTTTTATTTTTTACTTTTTGGTTAGCATACGAAGAAATAGGTTTTATCTTCACATTTTAATATGCATATCATTATACATTTAAGTATTTTATTAGCATATATCAATTATACATGACAATGGGTTTCATGATGGCATTTTCATGCATATACATAATGTATTTAGATCATATTTACCCCCATTGCTCTCTCAGCTCACTTTCATTCCCACTAAGCCCCTTCTTTCCAATATGCATTGTTCCTTTACATGCCCAAACTACCTCCATGCCTATGTCTCCTCTCTAGCTGATTCTCTCCAAATAATGTCCCTCTCTACTTTTATGATACATATATTCCATTACCTTCCCTTGTTCCACCTCTCCCTTTAGGCCTTTTCCTACCCATCATTGTCCCTTTCCTTCTTTCATCACACACACACACACACACACACACACACACACACACACACACACACATCCATTTATCTGTTGGTGGATGTCTATAGGAGAACATGCAGACATGACCTAGTGGCCAGCCTCTCTGGCACACTGTGCCTCTGAATAAGAAGCATGGCACACCATGCTCCTGAGTATTCCCAGAAGTCAGAACATTGATTCTGAAGTAGTGTGAGTAGCCAGTAGCTGGCCTGCTGATGAGTGTGCTTTCTCCATGTCTCCTTGTATGTGCTTCTTCCACATAGAGACCCTGGTGGTGTCAGGACACACTGTCCAGTCTGAGGTAATGTACTGATCAATCAGTCAATAGGCTTTCACTACATAGCTGTTTACATGCAATAAAGCAGATGCTGTTTCCTGAAACCATCTCCAGAGTGGTTCATCTCTGCACCCTTTACTGACCCATGGGTATTGTTATCTTATCAGGCGACACCCTGGTATTGTTGGCAGATGTCTAGGCTGGTTCCATATCTTGGTTGTTTTTCCATATCTTGGCTGCTGTGACACGGATGTGCAGGCGCCTCTGAAAGTTCACTTAGAATCCTTCAGCTATATACCCAAGAATGGTATAGCTGGAGCATAGAGCATTTCTTCTTTTAGTTTTTGAAAAATACATGCTGATTTCCATAGTGGATGATCCAATTTATATTCTTGCCAACTGTAGACAAGGGTCCCTCTTTCCCCACATCCTCGCCAGCATTTTTTTTGACCATTGTCATTCTTTTTTTTTTTTTTTTAAAGATTTATTTACTTATTATGTATACAGTGTTCTGTCTGCATGTTTGCCTGCAGGCCAGAAGAAGGTACCAGATCTCACTACAGATGGTTGTGAGCTACCATGTGGGTGCTGGGAATTGAACTCAGGTCCTCTGGAAGAACAGCCAGTGCTGTTAACCACTGAGCCATCTCTCCAGCCCCCAGCCATTGTCATTCTTAATGAAAGCCATTCTGACTGGAGTGTGAGCTTACTTAGTGGGTTTTCAAAGTTCGTCAGTGCTGTGGCATGTGCAAGTGTCTCATTTGCAAGTTTACTGGCTAAGTGAGAGCTCTGTATAGATATATTTATTGTACTTTGTTTACCTGTCAATCGCTTGCTAGGCATTTGAACTGTTTCCACTCTGGGGCTATTTTGACTAATGCCAATATAAACATTAATGTCCATGTTTTTGGGTGAGGTCCATTTTCATCTCTCTATGAGAATGACTTTAGCACCTCTACCCCAACTCCAAAGGCTCATATGCTAAAGGCTTAGAAGTTGTGTTTTCAAGAAGTGATTGGATCATGAAGGTGTTGACCTAATCAATGGATTAATTAAGTGATGGTTTTCTCATTGATTGACTACTGGTTATGGTAGAAAACGTGAAAGGTAGAGCCTGAATGGAGGAAGTGGGTCACTGGGATGTTCCTTTGAAGGGTATATCCTTTTCTTTTTGAGAGTATATCTTTGACTCACTGGGCACTTGCTATGTAGACCAGGCTGGCATTGAACCCTCAAAGATTCACCTGCCTTTACCTCCCGAGTACTGGGATTAAAATTGTGCCCCACCCTGTCCAGACTATTTTATTTTTGGAGGCACAGTTTTTATTGGGCTCACACAGAGTCCATTGGCTTTGGGGACCTCTGTGAACTTGGCTTTTTTTTTTTTTTCCTGTTTCTGTAGTCTCGTGAGTGGCTACTTCTTCAGTTAGTGCATGTCCTGTCTTCAGCCTCTTCCTCTCTGTATGTCTCTGCTTCTGTCTACTATGAGGTAAGTAGCCTCCACCACATTCTTCTGCTACCATGACAGGATTTGCCTCAGGCCCAAAGCAATGGGGCCAGGGCGGCCAGGGGGGTGAAACCTCTGCCAGCATGGGCCCAAGCAGACCTTCTATCCTCTTAAGTAGCTTTCCTGAAGTCTTCTGTCACATTGATGAAACAGTGAGTCACAGTGATTTCAGTTAGAATATGTCACGAATATGAATGATAAAATGGCGTGTCTTTCCCAAAGACCACCCCAGCAGCTGAGTATAATTTTGCGGTGGGAATTGACTTTTCAGCAGTACATGGACTCATGAGGCTTCTGGGAAAGTAAACTCACCAGGAATAAGAATTCTGTTTCCCACGGAGCAGAGAACTCCAGGATCTGCCATTTAACTGGATTGCTCTGGGGTGCAGAGCTCAGGATTTCTCACACAGGGTCAGGAGCACACTGCTGCATTTTGACACACCTCCATAGACTTCCTGTCTGATCCCCGCAGCTGCCTCCGAGGGCTCTAACTTAATTAGATCAAAATGTAAGCCGAGCGCCGCCTTTCCTCCCTTCAACTGAAACAAGAGAATTAAAAAAAGAAGCACCATCCTCCCCAAGTATGTTTTGGGAAACTGGAAGGAGATAAACGTGGCTCCCTGGGAGCAATTGTCTGGCTACCCTCTGAACTTTGAAGCTTCCTTCTGGCTTTGTGAATTATGGGACAGGAAACCCCTTCAAGGTGGGGTGGCTCTGAGCAGTTTTCCTACCGGCTTAAAGAAGTCCCCTGGGCAGAGTGATGAGGGAGGGCTGTCCCCAGATCTTTTGCCCTCTTGACATTTCAAGAACCCTGGTGACAGCATCCTATCTCAAATCTCAGTAAAAGGATGCCACATTCATCCTGTGGAGGCTGTTTTGCCAAGGACCGTGGTCTGGAGATGCTCCGCATCACATTGCACCTGCCCTGACATGTCCTTCCTCTTTCCCTCCCTCTTTCTCGCTGTCTCAGCTTAGAGTCCTCCAACGTGGATGCTGAGCTGAAGATGTGTGTGCAAGGGCTGTATGGAGGACTCCTGGGAAAGCGTGGTAGGAGACAGACAGACAGACAGACAGGCAGCAGCACACACTTGGGAGAGCCCACAGAAGGATGCTTCTGCTGGACCCTGCAAAGTCCCTGGAGTATAAACCCTACTGCAGGGATGCCTGACTCCAGGCTGTGGAGGGGACTGTTAATATTCACGTCCCATCTCTCCTGGGTAAGGGCCTGTGGGGTTGGAGTTCAAAGAACCTCAGTTTCCTTACCTTGCTTTTAGACACAAGCCCACCCCAGGAACGGGAGGCCCAGCCTCTGCAAAAGAGCCCCAAGCGCTGCCATTAGAATCAGAGCCCAGCAAACGAAGTGGGATAGAGACCAGTGATAAACATGGATCCTGGGGCGGGGGGAGAGCATGGGCAGTGTAGCTACTTCTTGGGGGTGTATGTTAGGATTAAAGTGCAAAAATGGATTGAGTCTACCCAGTCCCTGCTGAGATATGTTTGGGTTCACAACCGCATGGAGACCTGACTTCATGCAGAAGTGTGACATGATGAGGCCTTTTATTTTACCTCAGACCGCCCAACTGCTGCCAGCTCAGCCTTCCACAGCACTCTTTCTCCATGCCATTCACCTTTCACAAACCTCCTACGGCTTCCCATGGCCTTAGCGATGCACCTAAAACTCCATTGCATAATATTTGAGACTTTAAAGAAAAGATTTCTTTTCATTTCAGGTGTGAGTGTCTTGCCTGGGTGTGTCTGCACCACACGCATGGAGTGTTCCCAGAGGCTGGATTCCCTGGAACTGGAGTTGCAAATGGTTGTAAGCACCATGTAGGTACAAGTGTTAGGAACTGAATCTGGGTCCTCTGCAAGAGTAGAAAGTGCCCTTAACTTCAGAGCCATCTCTCTACTCCTGTCGTTGAAGCTTTTGAACATGTCATCTATGTTACATGTTTTGATCTGTCTAGTCAAAGAGTCCTCCCTTTCATCCCGAGGACCTTCAGTTCCAGTCAGATGAGTAAGTGGGGCGCATAGAGTCTGAAGGTATCATGGACATGAATTCTAGACCAGCTGGCTGTGTGGTCCATCAATGTATCACCCCCTTCTGCCAGGATGAGGGTTCTAGTCCATCAATGAGAACTGTGAGGTGGTGGAGAGGATTCCGGTGAGCACAGCATGAGGGAGCTCAGACTGGTGGCTGAAGAAGCTGATGCTAGGAAACCGGTGTTTAAATCTAAGATTGTGCCGTTTCCTGGTCCAGACCTTTGACTTGACGCTGTGTCGTGCACCTCCACAGTCTTGCCTCTTCCCATTGGTCAGAATCTTGTGCATTCTTTAAGGCGGGGTGGAAAATTTCCCTCCTTTGTGCGGACTTCCTCATGACCTGAGTCCTCAGGGTCCAGATGCGCCTCTGAATTCTCACTGTCTTGTATTATGTCGTTAATAACTTCTTTACCTCTCTTTCTCTAAGTTCCCAGTCTCTCACTGAGTCTACAGAATGGTCTTCCAGCTCTCCTGTCTTTTTTGTCTCTTGTTTCCCACCCCCATCTATGTTTTGAATGATCTGGATTCTATTTAATTTTTTTTAAAATTTATTTTATGTACATTGGTGTGGAGGTGTCAGATCCCCTGGAACTGGAGTTACAGACAATTGTGAGCTGCCATGTGGGTGCTGGGAATTGAACCTGGGTCCTCTGGAAGAGCAGCCAGTGCTCTTAACCACTGAACCATCTCTCCAGCCCCTCTATTTAATTTAATTATTTAACTGATTTTTCTCTTTGTAGTCTTTGAACATTTCTGATAGCTATTTTGTGACAGAGGGGCTTATTTTTGTTTGTTCCCTTGACATAACATCTTATTTTTTGTTTTATGGGCACAATTGTTAGAGGTTTAATTTTTTTTTCTTTTTACACTGGCTTGGGTCATTAAAAAATGACCCCATCTATCCTGAAATGTTTGGTTGCCCTCGCACAAGGTAAGTGTGAGGTATGGCGGAGGTCCTGTGGAGGGATACAATCCATTGGCTGTGTGGCCTTGCCTTTGGGAGGTGTGGGGATCCTGAAGGACAGAGAGTGGAGATGCTTCCAATGGGTCAACGTGATTTGAGGAGAACACTCGAAGAGGAGACTGAGGCATGAGGACGCGTGGCTTGTGGGTGCTCTGAGGGGATTTAGATGGAGGACAGGAAAAGTCCAGGGTTCCATTTCACTTCTCTCAACACCCATGCTCTTCCTGAGAGCTGAGTCTCATTGGGGGTTAGCAGAGCAGGCAGGCTCGTCCTGAAATGTGTCCCCCTTCGTGGAGACTCCTGACTACAGCGTCCTTAGGAGACTCCTCCTCCTCCTCCTCCTCCTCCTCCTCCTCCTCCTCCTCCGTCTTTGCTTCGATCCCCTTCCTACTTTGTCTTCTAGTTATCTTTGAATATTTATGAGTCTCCACATCCTTATTTTCTTTTAGAAGGTCTATATCTTTATTAACGTTTCTTTCAGTCATTTTACTGGAAACTCAGGTGAGAGAGGAATTAGACGCACATATCCAACCTTCCCAACTTTTTATTTGGAGCTAGAATTCTTCTTTTTTTTTTTTTTTTTTTTTACAGGGTGCACACCTTTAATTCCAGTTCTTGGGAGGTGGAGGCAGGCAGATCTATGTGAGTCTGAGGCCAGTCTGGTCTACAGAACTAGTTCCATGTCTTGAAAAAACCAATTACATACATAAAAGATGTCTCACTTTTTACCAGGCTTGCTATGTAGCCGAGGACAGCCTTAAACTTCTGGTTCTCCTGCTTCGAAAAAAAAAAAAAGAAAGAAAGAAAAAGAAAAAAAACCCCAGAAGATGACAGGTAGATGAAATACAGATAGATAATGATGAAAGGTTATAGACAGATGTGTGGCCAGAGAGGCAGTAGGAAAGACAGGAAAAAAAATGGAAAATGACTACAGTTATCCCTTGTGATGGCTAACCTTGGTTGTCAACTTGACACTGTTGGGACCGGGAAGCTTCAAATGAAGAATTGCCTCCGTCAGATTGGACAGTGGCCATGGCTGTGGGGCATTTTCTTGATCATTGATTAATGTAGGAGGACCCAGCCCTCTGTGGACCGTAACACCTCTGGGTGTGTGGATATGCACATGTAGAAGGAAGGTGGATGGACATGGAGTGCTGACATTATAGGAATGAACTGCCAGACCTGGTTCTTGTGGTGCTGTGAGACCAACCTGGGGCCTCGTGTATACTTGGTGAGAATTCTATCAATTGGGCTGTGGTCCCAGTCCCTAGGATTCCCACTTTCTACATCATTTACTGATTAGCTACTCCAGTCAGTTCCTTGTTTGGGATTAGCTTCTTTAAAATGCTCAACTATAATATGGTCTGCAGTGGAGAAAGAGCTCATTTTGTTCCTTATTGAGAGGTCTGTATAGAAGGCACTCCAGCACATTCACCAATGGAGACAGCTTTTACACTGAGCATCACTGCTTTGCTCTATGTTTCTGGTCACCAGCACTCACAGACGTGTTTTCTCACAGGAGGGACTCATAGCCGGAGAGGCATTTGGATCTCTACTTTATGGTCTTCAATATTTCCAACCCGGATCATGCACATCTACAGGATTTGGATGTGATAAGAAACCACGGGAAGGGCTCTGTGTGTAGACACCCACGCTCTAACTCCTTTAGAGTTACGATCCGCTTGACTTCCTTTCCTTCTAGAAAAACTAGAGCTTGGGAGTCTTACTATCAATTATCTCTTGTTTTTGTTTGTTTTGGTTTGCTGGGGCAAGTAGGTTACTTCCGCTTGGAATTTCCAGTTGTTTTGAGTTGAGGGATTCTCCCCTTCCTCCCCTTCTGGAGCAGTACCTTCTTCCTTTCTCTTTCCCTCACCCACACCCAGAGTAGCCGGATGTTTTTCCCCAAAGCAAACCAAGTGGCCGATTCCAGCACACCCAAATAAAAACCATGAGCGGAGCATCATGACACGGTCTTCAGCCTCATAGGTCACATTTTTGGCAAATGGCTGTATCCTGTTAACTGTCATTCCCATGGTGTCCAGCTTCCCCATTCATCTATTACATGACTTTTCCTGGCTTCAGAATGGTCCATATTGATTAAAAGGGGAAGAAGAACAGTCATTCTTCTACATTGAACATGGGAGGAAAAGTGTATTTTAGAGATTTTATTCTTAATTCCAGAGAAGGAAGTTGCCATCCCTACAGGAGTTGGAGAGAGTCTGGTCCAGGATGGAGGAGACTCAGGAGGAAAACTATGAGTATCCTTCCTGTGTCAACTCATTAGAACATTTTATCATTTTGTGCTCTAATAATCAACAAAGCTACACCTATTAGCTCACAGAGTCTACTGAACTCAATTTTTGAACACAGTGAATGAACCTACATTTACACAGCCCTATAGATAGTATAGTACAGGCACTGGCTGTTTTGGAGGAGAGACTGAGCAACTGTTTGCAATAATGCAATACTGTAATCAGCATGGACCCAAAGCAGCTTGGGGAGGAAAAGGTTTATTTCCTCTTATAGGTTACAGTTCATCATTGAGGGAGGCCAAGGCAGGAGTTCAAGACAGGGGCCTGGAGCAGACACCCACTTCCTGTTTTGTTCCTAGGCTCATGTCCATCCACCTTCCTTCTACGTGTGTGCATATCCACACACCCAGAGGTGTTAACGGTCCACAGAGGGCTGGGTCTTCCTACATTAATCAATGACCACGAAAATGCCCCACGGCCATGGCCACTGTCCAATCTGACGGAGGCAATTCTTCAAGCTTCCTGGTCCCAACAGCGTCAAGTTGACAACCCAGGTTAGCCATCACAAGGGATGACTGTGCAGTCACTTCCCATTCTTTCTGTCTTTCCTACTGCCTCTCTGCCCACACATCTGTCTATAACCTCCCATCATTATCTATCTGTTTCACCTACCTGTCATCTCCTGTTATGCAGCTCTTACCTTTCTTCTCAGTTTCCCTGTCGGGGCAGTAAAACACTCTGGCCAAAGCAACTTAAGGGTGAGAGGGTTTACTCTGGCTCATCATTTCAGGCCCAGTCCATCATGGTGTGGATATCAAGGCAGCGGGGGGCTTGACGCAGCTGGCCACATCATGTCCTCATTCAGAGCAAGGAGTAGTCATGCTCAACTGATTCTCTCCATTTTGTGCAGTCAGGATTGCCAGCCCAGGGAATGGTGCCACCCACCATTAAGATGGGCCATCCCATATCAATGAACACATGACAGTCCTCCACAGGTATGCCTGTAGGCCAACTTCCAGGTGAGTCTAGATTCTATCAAGTTGATAATTAACACTAGTCTTCATACCGGTTCATCTATTGATCTATGGGTTTGCTTCTTATTGTGGTAACATTGCCTTTCATTTTGAAAAGAAATTCTACACATATGGAAGAAGGACTCCCCTTCCATCTCCTCACAAGCCCAAGTGCTCTCTGAAGATCATCTATTCTAGGAACCTCAGTGGAGACATGTTCATCCTTTAGGACCTGGCTATACCATTGATGTCTCCAACTTCATGCTATAATTGGCATGAGAGCGTCTTTCTTTTTTCAAGATTCATTTTTCATTTGTCCCTCTTTGTGTGTATGCTCTGTATGCATGCATGTGTGTGTGTACCCACAGAGGCCATTAAGTGATGTTGGATTCCCTGGAGTTACATAGGGCTGCGAGCTACCTGACATGGGAACTGGAATCTGGTTCTCTGTAAGTGTTCTTAACTGCTCAGTGCATAATTTCTTTTCATTCAAAAGCATGATGATAACCCATCATCACAGTGCAACATTTTGTTTATTCAATCACTTGGTGATGGGCGTTTGGGGTATTTCACCTTCATCAGTGCGGAATTCTGGTTGAGTGCCTGCCTACTTCTCTCTCTCTCTCTCTCTCTCTCTCTCTCTCTCTCTCTCTCTCTCTCTCTCATGTATGCAGTGAACTTTATGGTATTCAAGAGAATAGGGCTCCCTGAGTCTCCCTCCTTCTTTTGGGGGTCTGGGATGGAAACTGTGAGGGAGATACTCTGTGTCCAGGGCTGAGTTGGGATAGAGACTCATCCTCAGCAGCTTAGGGCTTCTCTCTTGCTCTTGTGTCCTTTCTGGGGCAGGTGGTCTAGGACTTCTTACTCCTTGGAGGCCATGTAGGCCATGAGGTCCACCACCCTGTTGCTGTAGTCATATTCATTGTTATACCAGGAACTGAGCTTTACAACGTTGTCATTGAGAGCAATGCCAGCCCCAGCATCAAAGGTGGAAGAGTGGGCATCACTGTTAAAGTCCCAGGAGACAACCTGCTCCTCAGTGTGGACCAGGATGCCCTTTAGTGGATCCCCACATGCCTTCTTCACCAACTTCTTGATGTCATCATACTTGGCAGATTTTTTCCAGATGGCATGTCAGATCCATGACAGACACATTGGACATAGGAACATGGAAGGCCATGCCTGTAAGCTTCCTGTTCAGTTCTGGGATGACCTTGCCCACAGCCTTGGCAGCACCAGTGGATGCAGGGATGATGTTCTGGGCAGCCCCATGGCCATCATGCCACAGCTTCCTAGAGGGTCCATTCACAGTCTTCTGGGTGGCAGTGACAACAATGACTGTGGTCATGAGTCCTTCCATAATGCCAAAGTTGTCATGGATGATGTTGGTCAAAGGGTGCTAAGCAGTTGGTGGTGCAGGAAGCATTGCTGGCAATCTCTAGTGGGTTATCATACTTCTTATGATTCACACCTATCACAGCCATGAGGGCATCAGCAGAAGAGGTGGAGATGATGACCCTTTTGGCCCCACCCTTTAAGTGAGCCCCAGCCTTCTCCATGGTGATAAAGATGCCAGTAGATTCCACAACATACTCGGGCACCAGCATCACCCCATTTGATGTTGGCGGGATCTTGCTCCTGGAAGATGGTAATGGCCTTCCTGTTGATGAAGAGCTTCCCGTTCCCAGCCTTGACTGTGCCATTGAACTTGCCATGGGCAGAGTCACACTGTAGTCACACTGGAGCCTGTAGCCCATGTAGTTGAGATCAATGAAAGGGTCATTGATGGCCACAACATCCACTTTGCCAGACATGAAGGAAGCCCCGGTAACCAGGCTCCCAATACCGCCAAATCCGTTCATTCTGACCTTCACCATCGTGTCTCAGGGATGAGGCTGGCCCTGCACGAGAAGATGCAGCAGACTCTGGAAGCGGGAGGAGCAGAGAGCCCTGTGTTGAACTTTTTGAGGAGTCGGCAAACTGCCTTTCACAGCTTTAGTTTACCATTTCACAGGGTGGGACATGGAAGCCAGAGAGGTGGAGCCCAAGTTCACATAGCTGGCTGCTGAGAAGAGCTATTTAATTTAGGTGCCTGGGTTGTGCTTCCCACAGCGCTCCACTACCGTGGATTTTCCTCCTTCCCATCTTGAGGGTAATTCAGATACATCGGCTCGAAGTTGAAATCTTAAGACTTTGTGCTCTTTTTCATTTCTTCTATAAATGATGCAAAAGCAAAAAAGCCTCTATAATCTTGGCTAATGTGATTCCAGAACCTTCTCATAACTCAGAAATGGGGTCTTCTCAAATGATTCATCTCATTCCAACAAGCTGCGCCACGCAGTCCACAGCCCTTTCCCAGCAGCTTTACGTGACTGTTGTCCAGACAGGCTGAGCTGAGGTGACACAGAACTACTTACTCCCTGGCCTCTTTTCGCTCCCCGGATCCCAGCACATGGCGGGGATTCTGTGCTGTCGTGTATAGCTAGCCAGGCAGAGCAGAAGGTAATTCATACACCTGTGAAGTTGAATTTGGAGTCCCCTGGCCTGAGTCACAGACCCGCCCCTTCATGTCCACCTGCCTCTACAATTTGCCTTCTAGTGGACCAGTAGCCTTCCACCTCTGTCCTCAAGGATCTGCATGTTAGCTGGTGGTCGTGATAGCCACAATCACTGAACCGCTAGCTCGGTGGTCCCTTCTCCTAGGAGTGTTTATACCTAGCACCTGGGGTCTGACATTGGAACGGAAGACATATGGTAGCACGCCTCAAGCTGCCTCATCAGGTTTGATTTGGGAGGACCGCAAGCTCTGCTCCTGGAGTCATGCCTCTTTCCCCCAGGGCTTCCTGATTTGGGGTGTGGGGCGGGTGCTGGGAGGATGGAGGCCTGCTTGCTGGGCCAAGAGGAAATTTGGTTTTCATGAGAGTGAGAATCACTAACTTAAAAACACTTCTAGCCAAGGAACGTTTGGAAACCGAGGCCTGGCGAGGGCCTCGGGGTGTGTGTGTGTGTGTGTGTCGGGGGGGATGCTTTTGGGATTGGGAAGGGACTTCAATAAGCACTCATTTCTCACGCGCACGCGTGGAAGCAGGAAATCGGCTTGGTTGTAGTTGTAGTTCCAGAGTTGCCCACAAGATGGCGGAGGAACTCTGTTCACAGCGTCCCGGCGCACAGCCATTAAGTCTGGAAGATGGTTTGGTTTGATGAAGCCTTTCAGGTCTTCACAAGATAGCTGACATTTAAAGCATTCTGCTTCAGTATTCAATGGAAAGTCGCGCTCCTAATACACTAAATGAAAAGTGTAGGGAAGCTCCCAGGAATGTGGATAAGAGGTCAGTGTCAGATAAGGGAATTGGTAATGGGGGTGGGGTGGGGGTGGGTTGTGTTTGGGGTGTGGGTCGGGGAGTGTAAACTGTTCGAAGGCAGGCTTGACTGGTGGTTTAGCTGTTCACTACATGGGATGTTTTCTATGAATAACACTAAGCTGTGTGCAGTGGCGACAGCAATCCAAACAGCCTCTGCCTTTGGAGAGCTTACATCCTACTGGACAATAGCTTAGGTTAATATATATATATATATATATATATATATATATATATATATATATATATATATATAACTGGTGTGTCAGATGACAACGATACTATGGGGACATCAGGTGGGAGTGGAGGGCTCTATCTTTAAATCCATGGTCACAGACGACCTCCTGAGAGGGACGACACTTCATTGAGACCCGAAGGCTTGTTGAGCAAGCCCTGAAAACCTTCGGGGAAAGACTTCCGGCAGAGGGCACAGTAACGTAGCAGTCCTGTGAGGGAATCAAGGAGGCCAGGCTGGATGCCGGGCAGAGTGAGGCTGGAGAGCAGGATGTGAGTCAGAGAGAGGCTGGGGTGAAGAGGGGGAGTTTAAAAATGGTTTTTCTTAGCATGTATGAAGTGTGCATTATAATGGGCTCACCATGCCATTCTCTACATACACATTTCATATTTCAGTCATATATTCACTCCTTGCTACCCTGCTCTGTTCCCTCCAACTCCCAAAAGCCATTTCCTCCTCTTAATTAGCCCCCCTTATTACTTTCACCTTTCATGTTTTTGTGACTTAGTGAGTTTAATTCCAGTTATTTACAGTTATTTATTACACTGGCTGCCCCACTGAAGAATGCATTTCTGGAGAAAAGGGGAATTTTGAAGAGGGAGGATGAAAATAAACCTTGTAAGAGAGGGGGTAATGGCCAACACCCTACCAAAACAGCACCCAGCCAGGCCAGCACTACCAAAACAGCACCCAGCCAGGCCAGCACTACCAAAACAGCACCCAGCCAGGCCAGCACTACCAAAACAGCACCCAGCCATGCCAGCACCCTACCAAAACAGCACCCAGCCATGCTAGCACCCTACCAAAACAGTACTCAGCTAGGCCAGCACCCTACCATAACAGCACCCAGCCATGCCAGCACCCTACCAAAACAGCACCCAGCCATGCCAGCACCCTACCAAAACAGCACCCAGCCATGCCAACACCCTACCAAAACAGCACCCAGCCATGCCAGCACCCTACCAAAACAGCACCCAGCCATGCCAACACCCTACCAAAACAGCACCCAGCCAGGCCAGCACTACCAAAACAGCACCCAGCCATGCCAGCACCCTACCAAAATAGCACCCAGCCATGCCAGCACCCTACCAAAACAGCACCCAGCCATGCTAGCACCCTACCAAAACAGTACTCAGCTAGGCCAGCACCCTACCAAAAGCACCCAACCAGGCCAGCACTACCAAAACAACACCCAGCCATGCCAGCACCCTACCAAAACAGCACCCAGCCATGCCAACACCCTACCAAAACAGCATCTAGCTATGCTAACACCCTACCAAACACAGCACCCAGCCATGCCAGTACTCTACCAAAACAGCATTCAGCCATGCCAGTACTCTACCAAAACAACACCCAGCCATGCCAACACCCTACCAAAACAGCATCCAGCCAGGCCAGCACCCAGCCAGGCTCTCTCAGCCTTTGCCCAGCCCATGCTTGGGATTCTGCTGTTCAGGGCCCAGGAGAGGGCATGCCAGCCGCCCGCCTGTCCAGCTCCCCCCACGAGGTACCAGTGCCTCCGGTAAGCTGGGCTTTGAAGGTTGGGTCCGATACTAATGGGGAGCAGCTAGAATGGAGTGGGAAGGCTCCTCAGCCAGGGAAACAAGCCGACATTTGACAAATGTCTTTGTGTGGAGACCAGTGTCCCTTTCTGGAGTCATGGAAACCATTTTATCATTTCCCCGATCCCCTGCTTTGGCCTAGGCGCAGTTTCCATGACATCTGCCTTACGGCAGATGGAGGCCTGGAGCCAGAGGCTAAGTAATTTTTTTTTTAAATTTTTTAAAGAGGTTTAAGCAGGACAATACATGTTATACAATTAAAAAAAACAAGATTAAGAAAGAAAAACTGCCTTTTGGCCTCTTCACTTCTCCCACCTACTGACCCCTGGCATCTTTCCAAAATGAGAAATGAGAAACTCGTATTTCTCCTGGCTTCCAGATAGGGATCAGATTATTTTTCTACCACTGGAATATAAAATTAATTTATAGCCTCGGTTAAATTTGATTTAAAAAAATTTCAGCCTCTCTTACACACACACACACACACACACACACACACACACACACACACACACACACTCGATTGAGATATTTTTGTTGTTGTTGACGTTTTAAACAGTTACTCCACAGACCCAGCATCAGGTTTCATGGAGTGCTTATTTTCAGTGATTCTGTTCTTGGATACTTTCCAATTATTTCCAGAGGACAAACTCATGCTGTGTGTATAAGAACCTCAAAAAAAAAAAAAATCTTCCTGGCAGGAAGAGCTCTGATGAATTCAATTTTGGGAGGGTAGAGCTTCAGAGGCTGGTTGAAGTAGAAACTGTAAGGCTTTCACAGGAGGTGCTTTGAGGCTGGGGAGCAGGGAGACCCTTGGATAAGCAGAAGGGACCGGCTACCCACTTTTCCTTCTCCACTTGGCTCTTGCTATATCAGCTTGCTGGTAGCTGCTGTAAGGAGAAATATCAAAGAACAAAGAGAGCTTCAGACGGAGAGCCTTAGCTCTGAGCACGGAAATGGCTTGTTCCTGGGGTCTCCAAAGCTGCTTACCCATCACCATCATCAGAGATGCTTGTGTGGTGAGGTGACCCCCACATCCGAGCTTCTAGGTCAGTCCAGGTCTGATAATACACAAATTGCTGGCGAAATTCTGCCGAGCCTGGGATACCATATTGACAGTCTGAAATGATTTCACACATTTCAATAGAAATGGGGGAGTTTCAGGACTAAGATCAGGAAGTGGTCTGCTGCTTCAGCTGCTTTGTGACCAGGACTACTCCCTTTGTGTTTCTTAGACAGGACCTTCCTCTACAGCTGGCCTCAAACTCAGGGCAATTCTCCTGTCTCAGTCTC